>NC_083770.1:10719227-10749227 GCF_963514075.1 Conger conger
CGGCTGCGATTTTGACTGGTTAACGTGGCATGAAGGCATAATCAAATGGCACCGCGGTTTTGCCTGAAACTCGTTTGTTTGGAGCTGGGTTTGCATCTGTGACCTCAGAGCCCCTTCTGCCAGGAAAGCTGGACCGGGAGAGTGGTGTGGACACTCGTCATTCTTACATCTTAAAGCATTAATAACAGTGGTAAGATCACAACTATGTGACTGCGGTGTTCTCAACTGAACATACAGCACCAATCCCAATGTAACAACTACTGGTGAATGAAAGCAATGGGGTTCTAGAACACTGATTTAGAATTCTAATGAAGCGTTCCAAAGAACCTACTCTTGAAAGGGTTAATCATGTCTTTATTTACCAGACGGGCTCTACCGTACAGAGCACTGGACAAACAAACCCTGTAAACGTATCTTGGTCTTATATTTAGACTTAAAATGATGTCTATTACCTTTTTATGAAATCTCACAATACAAATGCCGATGCAGTGAGAAAGTCTTACTAAGTTCTAGATTAGCCAATCAGGTGAGAAGAATTCACTTAACTTAAAACAAGCTAAAATGTTCTACTTGAGAGGAAAAAAATAAGATCTTAAGTCTTATTACAGGATTAAAAACACTTGTTAAGACAGACATTTTTTGCAGTGTACTGCTTCACGCATGCAGTGCACGTGCACTCTGAAAGTACAGTGGGCTCTAGTGACTGGATATGGTCTGATCATCCGGCAAGGGACTAATGCAGTTAAATATCTTTACTGTTGCTATTTCTCCATCGTTCCATGTCTCCCCTCCCGCGCCACCATCTTGTTTATCTGTGGCTCACAGGTGACAATGTCATTGTGGCTCTCGCCTATTTCTCTGCAGCTACCTGAACTCCCTGGAGCGAATCTCGGGCCACGGCTACCTGCCCACTCAGCAGGACGTCCTGCGCGTCAGAGTGCCCACCACGGGGATCATCGAGTACCCCTTCGACCTGCAGAGCGTCATCTTCAGGTGAGCGACCGCACCCTTTCCCGGATCCCATACCTTCTCAACCCTCCGAAAACACGCGCGCAAACGCGTTCGTACTGTCCCTGGCTCCCGAGGCGAAATGCCGTCTCGACGGTCGATGCGTCTTCCGATGAAATCGACCCTGTTATCGATGCGGCGGTTTCTGCAGTCGGTTTTTACCGGCTTTGTCAGAAGCCCTTCCTGGAGATGACTGTCTGAAGGCCTTTGAGGCTTATTGATCTCTTTCACCCGCTTTCAGGATGGTGGATGTGGGGGGTCAGAGGTCAGAGAGGAGGAAGTGGATCCACTGCTTCGAGAACGTGACCTCCATCATGTTCCTGGTGGCGCTCAGCGAATACGATCAGGTTCTGGTGGAGTCCGACAACGAGGTGAGTCCGAGAGAGTCGGGCCAAGTTGGGTAACTGGCTTGGATAAGACCGGTATTTTGCTGTTGAGCAACAAAAAAATATAGAATTAACTGCTCTTTTGTGCAATACTATAATGCACTGGTTCTTTAACTTTTTAATATCCGGACCCAAATTAGAACTGTTTTACCTTTCAGGGATCCGTCAAATATACTTACTAGCATAGCCTAGTGGACTACACCCTGATTCCGGGACCCACCTCGTACACTCCCATGACTTATTTTTGGCTCTGACCCACAGTTTAAGAAGCACTGCTGTAATGGATTACTCGGCCAGTTTTGTCTTGTCACATGTACTCACCATGATTTATAGCCTCACTATGTTATTTTACTTAGGCTATTTTTTTCACACTAAAGACTACGTCCAGGGTCAGGGAGGTTGAGTTTTTTGTAAACAGAGGTCTGACCGGCTTCGGTAGGTCAGGTCCACGCCTGTGATGTAAAAATAGGGAAATGATCTGCCATCGGGTCCACCTTTCCCCCTGCTCCACACACACTTTCCCCTCTGCCTGGAACCAGTTGCAAATTAACTCCCGATTGCTTTGAATCTGGCTCACGCCAACAAACTCCTTAAAAGGACTCTTCCAGCGGCCTGCTGGGTCTGGCTCTGGGTTTCCCAGCATGCCCTCTGTTCCCGGCGGCCCGTGCGGAGGACGGAGGAGAGGGACGTTATTAAAGCATCTCTTTCCTGGGAATGAATTCGGTATTCCAGACATCAGACGACGCGGCGGGGGTCAGGGGTCGACGAGTCGCGGAGCTGAGAAGAGCATTCCTCCGGCATGTGTCACGCGGTCTGGGCTGCCGTGTTCCTGCTGAGTCAGGCCGGAAGAGGCTCCAGGAGGAGCTGCTTTTATCCTGTCAGTATCTGAAAAGGCCGAATCGCAAACCGTCTGGCCTCGAAGACTCGTTACACTGGCGGAGCGTTTGACTGAAGTTTATTATTGAAAATCTTTAAAAGGTCATGCCTTTTCCTTTGTTTGAAAACTTGCTCATAAAACGTTCATAACAAACTATGTTGTTGAGGGCCCTGGCAAGCATGTCCTCTCGTTCAGAGTATGCAGGGTCATTATTTTATTGCCACAGTCAAGGTGGGCTCACAGACATGAGTCAGAGGAGGACACTCAACAGGCAAATTGCAAGCAACTGATCAACCACTGGAGTTTACTTGTTGCAATGAGACATTATCATCCCAGTGGGCTAAAACCAAGGGACCAGGGATTTACATTCGCTCATAAACTCCGGTGATTATCGGAGGTATTGCAGTTTATTGAGCATCTGGCGCCAAAAAGAAAATCTCCCAATTGTGCTTTCAAAACGATTAAATTAGCCTTATGCAATTATACTATTTTGGACTGTACTTTTCAAATAAAAAAATGTCTTCACACTAAACTAATTTTTTACATTTCTATTCATCACTTCACATGTAGTGTGCATGCTCTGGTGCCAAAAAATCCCTAGTACACATGCTCTAGTGCCCCTAGTACACATGCTCTAATGCCCTAGTACACATGCTCTAGTGCCCCTAGTACACATGCTCTAATGCCCTAGTACACATGCTCTAGTGCCCCTAGTACACATGCTCTAGTGCCCTAGTACACATGTCCTAATGCCCCTAGTACACATGCTCTAGTGCCCCTAGTACACATGCTCTAATGCCCTAGTACACATGCTCTAATGCCCTAGTACACTTGCTCTAGTGCCCTATAATCAAACATGGCAGCCTACTTGAACTGGCTTCATGGAACCAGTAAGTGGAAGTAAGTCTCCAGTTCTTGTATACCTCAATGGCTAAAACCATCCCATTCTTTGGTGACGCTAGAGCTAATAATGTAACATTACATTATTTAAACTTCTTAATAATGTGGATAACAGAATATATTTCATGCTGATTTGCTCCTGAAGAATAATGTGGAAGTTAAAGATAGATTCTCCGCTGACATCAGGAGATATTTCAACGTGTGGAGGCCTCTGCCAGGTCATGTACCGGAGGCCCGGGCCCTTGGGTTATTTCAGTCCTGGGTTAATGCGGTGCCGTCACCCTCTCGTCTGTGATGAAGAATGAGCCCAGCTGGGCAGAATGGCCTGTTCTCATAAAAGAACAGGCCATTCAGGTTTTCCGAAGATTGCAGAACGTTTTGTGAAGCTGTTCCGCGTGCTTGGTTTGAGCTGCCTGCTTTTTTAAACCCCCGTGCGTTATGTACATTTTCACCCAATGTATTTCAGAAGTGAAGTGGCCTGGCATATTTTCTAAGATGCGACCTGAGCTGAATTTGTGTGTTTGTGTGTCCTGCTATGTTGTATACAGCGAGGAGCCAAAAACATTGTGACCACTCACAGATGAAGCGAATAACGTTGATTGTCTCTTAACAATGGTGCATGTCAAGGTCTGGGATATATTAGACGCTAAGTGAACTCTTGGTTCTCGTAGTCGATGTTTTGGATGCGGGAGAAATGGGCAGGCGTAAAGACCTGAGCGACTTTGACATGGGCCGAATCGTTATGACCAGAGGGCTGGGTCGGAGCATCTCCGAAACGGAAACCAACCGACAGTTGTCTAAGACGGGACAAACCACACACCGGCGACAGGGAGTCGGGTGCCCAAGGCTCACCGATAGGCGAGGGAAACAAAGGCTATCCCGTCTGGTCCAACCCGACAGAAGGGCTGCTGTGGCACAAGTCACAGAAAATTGTAATAATGGTTACAGGAGGAATGTGCCATAACACGCCAGTGGAGGGAGTGTGATGCTCTGGGCAATGTTCTGCTGGGAAACCCTAGGTCCTGCCATTTGTGTGGACCTCAATTTAACACGTGCCACCGACCGCTTACTGGCTCCAAGGATATCTATGGGACACCTACGGTGTTGAATATGTGTAGCTGTGTGTCCTACGGTGTTGAATATGTGTAGCTGTTTGTCCTACGATGTTGAATATGTGTAGCTGTGTGTCCTACGATGTTGAATATGTGTAGCTGTGTGTCCTACGATGTTGAATATGTGTAGCTGCTTGTCCTACAGTGTTGAATATGTGTGTGGGTTTTTTTCCTGCAGAATCGTATGGAGGAGAGCAAAGCTCTGTTCAGGACGATAATCACGTACCCCTGGTTTCAGAATTCCTCTGTCATTCTGTTCTTAAACAAGAAGGACCTTCTGGAGGAGAAGATCATGCACTCTCACCTTGTGGACTATTTCCCTGAATATGACGGTAGGGTCGTACACTTCACACGCATGAACACGCATGAACACGCATGCACATACCCACTCACTGAGCAAACTGCCATGAATTGTACTGAAGAAATTAATAAGACTAAAAAACTATTTCAATTCATGGTTCAGGTTCTGGAGTTTTTTATGGTGCTGTAGTGTATTTTTTTAAGTGTTTTGGCCCAGACATTTTATTGTGTGATTTGTGCGCAAGCTGGTTTGGAGTTACTTCAAGTGAATTTTTGCTTTGAACAGCTGTTGTGAAATATCACTTTGAACTACATTTATTAGGGAGGCTGTCTCAACCAATGATATAAACAAAGCATCAGCTGATGATATAAACACAGGCAGACACACACTGTATATATGCATTCTCTCCCTCTGACACACACAAGTACACGTACACACACTCTTTCTCTCCCTTGCTTTCTCTCTCTCTCTCTCTCTCTCTCCCCCTCTCCCTTTCCTGCTCTCTCACACTCACTCACACGCATAAAAACTATTTTGACATTTTGACAAGGCCCAATTTGAATGATGGTGCTGGGGGGGTTTTACTTTTGGCTTTGCATAAAAGTATCAGCTAAATGTAACAGTAATGTAATGTAATGTCATGTAATACAACAGTGAAATGTAATGGAATGTAACAGTGATGTAATGTAATGTAATGTAACAGTGTTCTTTCCTCTCAGGGCCTCAGAGGGACGCGCAGGCTGGCAGGGAGTTCATTTTAAAGATGTTTGTGGACCTGAATCCAGACAGTGACAAAATCATCTACTCCCACTTCACCTGCGCCACCGACACGGAGAACATCCGCTTCGTCTTCGCCGCCGTGAAGGACACCATCCTCCAGCTCAACCTGAAGGAGTACAACCTGGTGTGACCGCACCCCTCCCGACCGCACCTGGGCAACCGCACCCCTCCCCACCGCACCTGGGCAACCGCACCCCTCCCGACCGCACCTGGCGACCGTTCGGCTTCCACAAGAGTGACTGTATGATCTGTGAAAACAAAAAAACAAAACAAAACCACAACAAATTATCGCATAAAACACCTAATTTATTACTGTCCATGACCTGTGTTAAGAGACTATAGTAAATATTGTTATTCTATTTAAAAGAAGAAGAAAAAAAATGTAATTGGAGGTCTGCAGCACAGTTTTCTTTTTTTTTAATGAGAAATGTTGTGAATTTTATTTTTTATTTTTTATTTTTTTAATCTCTTGTGCACTTGAGGGGTCAGGGTGTCGTCCTGGTGTCTCCTCTGCTTTTTAAATCCCAACCCCACACACACACACACACACACACACACACACACACACACCCTCACCCACCCTCACTCCACCTTCTACCATGCAGTCACCTGTTGTCCTCTACACCGAAAACCACATCTGCGCTTTGGAAAATCCTCTTCACATTAATGGACTCTCTCCCTATCTCCCTCCTTGTCTCTCACTTTATCTCACTCTCTGAAGGATAAAAAGTATTGATACTGTGATTTTTAAATTATTGATATAAATTATTATGTCCGTTGAGGTACTATCTGTTGCTCGGTTTGAGCTGGAAAAGGTTTTAACGAAACAAAAGTGTTTTAGAGTGGGGAGGCTGTGGTGTGACCTGGCTCTCACCTGGGCGAAGACCGGGCTACCTCAGAGAAAGCTCCCGCTTCGTGAAAGGTGTTTCACACGCTCTTCAGTGCCACCTTCTCTCTGCTTTCAAGTCCGTTTTTATTACCGATGCCAAACAAACAGCACGCAACACTACCCCACCCCACTCAGCGAGACGCAGTAGCCATTTTGTGAACCGAGGACTGAGGAGAGTCTCGTTAGCCTCTGGGCTAAGCTCTCCGGGGAGGCTCGAGGTTAGCGGCTTTAGCGAGGCCTGAGGTTAGCGGTTTAAGCAGTCCTGGGTTGCCTCATTCTTCTTCTTTTTTTGTTGTTGTCCATTGTCTCTGAAATGCCAAAAGCGCCGGTCAGAAAGGGGACCCAGCCCCTTGAACGCCAAGCCTGGCCGCCATGTCGGCATGCGTCCGGCGCGGTTTTTGTTCCCGCAGTGTTGGTGGCGGCACTGAGGGCGCGGTAGTGCTGATGCCAAATGGGACGGGATGGCTCGGGGTGACCGGAGCTTCTGCCGGCCCCTGTCCGCTCGCTAATTTGGGGGTGACCAATGCAAGCCCGTGGGTGAGGTGGATACATTATCGTGAGGTGACGTTTAGGTGGCACTGCCCGTGTTAGGTGGTGGGGGCCTGTTTATGATGTAGGACCAATGCTGCAGCAGCTGAATTGCGGATAGGGGAAGGGTCTGTCTGTGTTGGATGTGAAGGGTGTTGATTGAGGTGGAACTCATTTTGGTGGGGGTGGTAGTGCGGGAGATACTTTCTGAGAGGAGGATGAGGAGGAGGAGGTGGGGGAAGTTCTGAGACCCACCTCACACTCTGAGGCAGTGGGGCCAATCCCCTCCTCGCAGGAGGGTCACATGACCCACATCTGACCAGAACGGTCCAATTGCAGGCCAGCTCCAATCTAAGGTCCAAGCAGAGTTTAGCTGAAGCTGGTTTGCTGAAGTCGGAGAGGAGTTGAGTGACGGGCTAGGCCTCAGGTGGAGAAAGGACAATGGGCTCAATATGCGCCAAAGCTAGCCCTCATCTCTGATTGGCTACAGCTGTTCCACATCTTCCCTTTCACATGTTTTGAGTATATATTTTTTTGTAATAATTAAACATAAGCCTGTAATTTACATTTTATTGAGGCATAGTGCAATTATGAATGCTATAATCATTGTACATACATTCTCTCTTGCTTTTCTCTCTCTCTCTCTCTCTCTGTACACATATATATGTATATATATGTATATGTGCAGTATATATATATATATATATGGCAGCATCCATATTGGCTTTGTAATCATTAATTTTTTTGGCAGATTGAATGTGCGGTATTGAAAATATGTATCTATGTAATTGTCTTGTATGTCTTATAGCTCTAATTCATTTTGAATAATGTTATTTACTTTTTTTAAGAAGAAAATACAAAAAAATAGAATGTACATTTTTTGCCAGTTCATTTCTCAGCAAGGAAAGCATTTTGGTTTTTGAAACTTTGAAAAGAAGAATAATGCTATCTAACAGAACGGTTTGCCAGTACTTACAATAGCTATTATAGATTTTGTTAATTGAATTTTGTATGAAAAACAAACCAGACTAATTACAGGGCTAATCGTATTTGTTAAGACGAAAACAAATCGAGCATGTGTGATGAAGGACTGATCATCTAAAATCTCTGGACGTTTTCCTTTTGCTTCCTAGTTTACTCTTTGAGAAAACCCATGAGTTTGGACTACACTTACCATATTGCTTTTTGAATATATCCTGCCTTGGACTACACTTCCCAGGGCACATTCATGAGTTTTTCCCTGCCTTGACCTATATGTCTCAGTTTACCCTGAGCATATTTTCGAGTTTCCTGTGTAGTCTTTAACAGTCTAGACCTATGCATTTTGGCAGTATTGTTGTAGGTGCCCTGCCTCATTCTGTGTAGAAAGGTGATGGGTTATTGGGCGCTGTTACCCCCCCCCCCCCTTCCTGTCAAACACAGAAAAGCAGTTTGGTTTTGTTTTACATGCCTCTGAACTGGGGCAAACTGTTGAATAAAGAAATATCCGAATGACTAAAGACCCATGAGATGTTTGTTCTGTAAATGGCCGTTCTTCTCAAAGTACAGATGATATTTAATGAGGCTCTGCCCTGATTGGGTGTGCTCGGTCACTCCGGGTTACACCCTGTGTGTGGTCAGCTGTGTTGGGTGTGTGTGTCTGTGTGTGAGTGTGTGTGTATGTGTGTGTGTGTGTGTGCGTGCGGAGAGGCCATTACAGTCATACTAGTACCTGTGCTGTATTACCTGTGAAACTGCCTGCTTTGAAGATGAAACCTGTTTTAATAGATTGTGGTGATCCTGTGCCGCACCCATATTGGATGTGGCGTGACGTGTGTGTGGTGTGGTGTAGTGTGGTGTGTGTGTGTGGTGTGGTGTAGTGTGGTGTGTGTGTGTGGTGTGGTGTAGTGTGGTGTGTGTGTGTGGTGTGGTGTAGTGTGGTGTGTGTGTGTGGTGTGTGTGTGTGTGTGTGTGTGGTGTGGTGTAGTGTGGTGTGTGTGTGTGGTGTGGTGTAGTGTGGTGTGTGTGTGTGGCAAGACAAATGGCATGCTGTGAGCAGATGTCCCGTCCCTGTGTTTGCCTCTGATATTTTATTCCCAAATCACTGCTTTAAAATGATCACAAATGCAAAGCAGCCACGCCGTGCAAACACTGCCTACTGCCATCGGACTCCGCCGGCGTCTGTTTCTGCCTGTTTCAGCACGGCTCTCTCTGAAGCTCGGCTGGGACACTGTGCTGTAGGAGGTGTAGTTACAGTGAAAGACTGAGGTCCTGAAAGGTACCATGGTGCACGCCGCAAAGAGTCGGGGTGAAAAACCCCACAGGCCTTGGTCCAGTTCCCCAGCTGGTCATCTACATCTGGTCACCTGATCATGTTCCACAGCTGATTGGCTGTGCTATGGTCTGCACTCAGCACCCCCCATTCCTCCCAGAGCATCACTGCGAAGAAGACGCCAGTTTCAGCTGACATTCCCGGTTAAATAAGCATTATATACATTTATAATCTGGTTTATGCATTTCTGTTGATTCAGGTGCTGTGGACCTTGTATAGGCCATGAAAAGGGATTGCTCTCCAAAGAAAAGCATGATGATTGGCTCCTCAGTGGGCCACCCAGTTTCAGGCCCATGAAGCCCCGTATTCCCCCTAGTCCCAGTGCAGCCACTGCAAACCTCCAGGGGGCGGCTATTTCTGACTGTTACAAACAATCATGTCAGAAGCTCAAAGTATCCATCTAAGGTGTTGGCTAAATAGATTAAATCTAATTCAAGTCACTGTTCAACTGATATGCCCTCCTCCCCCCCCCAAAGGAATGGAAATACAAATGAGAAATTATTATAATTGCTTTAAATGTGTATGTATGAACCACTTCGTACGACAGTTTAGTTTTATCTCCAGTCTCTGTTTGCTCAGGTGGTTTACATACCAGAATTTAATTTTTTTTTAAACTGCAAATAAATTACTGAAAGGCATTTGAATGGGGAGGTGTTGGCTTATGGTTTGTGTTCTCGTTAAAACCATGAGGCTGTACGTTCAAGTCCAACAGATTTAAATACCCAGTACCCCCCTGCTTGGTACTGAACAGCACACCAATGGATGAGTGTCTCTACAGGCCTGCGATAAGCTGCTCGACTCGGATTCAATTATAGACAGGTCTGGGTAACATCCGACCGTGCTCTTAGTGTTGGGCAGAACTGATTGTAAACCCTGGCTAGCGGTGCGGTTAGCAGTAATCCAGAGAGAACCAGTAATAGGGCTGCTCAGCTATATGCTAATATGTGTGATTTTGCACTTGAAATGGGACCAAATGGGAGTTTGACTCCCGGCCTGGAAATTAGGCTTAATTTCCGAATTTCGTGCGGCTGGCAGTCGTGCCAGGGAAATCGTCCATAAGGTGGGGAAGGTGTGATTGCGTGGTCGCCATAGCATCGGTGAGTGTAAATCGAGCGCTGAACTCGAGTTCAGCTTCACCTTAAGCTGAGCCAGCTCGCTTGGTCACCTATAATTCCATCCATCCTTTTCCTTCCTTCGTGCCCCGCCCCTGCACGCAGCTTTTGCAAATAAAGGATATACTACAGACGCTGCGCAAAATACGCAACAGTTTGCTGTGCCTGTGTGGCCTGCTGCACCAATGAAGCCGCTGTCCTTAAGCGACAGCCACTCCTAAATTACATCTATGGACTTCACTAAACCTCACACGCGTGTCAACAGTCAGTGAAAGTAGAAGTGTGGTTTATTCATTTATTTTGTAGTATTCCTTTCTTTATTTATTTGAGCTGGACCTGGAGGGGAAACTATTATTTGTATTTTCTACACAATTGTGAATGCGAAATAACAATAGACTGTGCCGCGAAGAAGAGTCTAAAAGGAGAGGTAGCGGTATCTGGGACAGTAAACATTGACTGCAAACTATTCCGTCTTGTACCTAAGGATTTATATTTAGGTAGTCCATATTCACACAATATCAGGGTGAAGTTTCCACTCCTCGATAATGGCATGCTGCTGCCTGTCAGCAGAAGACAGAGAGAATAAGAGAATAAATGAGGAGATCGAGAAACGGCTCCGCCAGGACAAGAAGGACTCCCGCAGAGAACTTAAACTTCTACTCCTGGGTAAGTCAAGTCACCGATAATAAATACGTTTATAATGTTCTATAATGTAACTTATCGCTGCAACTGGCAGTCAATATAAGTATATATATTGCGTGAGCGCAGCGGATAACTGACATCATACTTCCCACATGCATTAACACATTTAGCTCGAGTTTAGCTCTTGAGCTTTCTGTTCGACCTAACTGAATTAAACATGCATGGATTTTTAAGATTGCGTTAACTATTTGTTTTGTGAAAAATCGCTATTTAGAAATACACATGTCAGGAGTTTTGTGCTTAAATTCAAATTCCAATATGAGTTGTACGTTTTGGCAGAAGTTAGTTTCTTTGCATATCTTTCTCTCTCTCACGCACACGCACGCGCTGTGGAGAAACTTGTCCTGCACACAGTAACACGCTCATTGCTGGGTAACCAGGAGCCAAAATGGATATACTGCACTCCTTTGAGCAAAGTGCAGTCGCACCCCGGTCTCCTGTACAGTTCGTCCGCGAGTGACGGTGTCGTGAGCACAGGTAGTCGATCTGTGGTTACAGGTATGGGGCTCTTGCTCACTGCATGTAAATGTAGGCAAAGTGCGTGGGACCGTATCAGTTCAGCGCGAGTGGCGCGGGTGAAGGTGAAGGCCTCTTTGTGCTGGCTTCCTGTGTTCCTAAACAGGTTCATCACAGAGAGCTGGAGAGCATTCCGCTGCAGTGTCTTCCTGATGCAGAAAGCTCACTCTCTCCTGGGAGGAGAACTCTGTGCTGTCTATTTGTGCTCAGTATGACTGTCTACAGTCCGCTCTGTTTTTGCAGGCTAGCAAGACTGGAGCAGGTGAGTTGTAAAACAAAACTGTCCCCCAAGTGCTAATTAAAACCCTGTTAGGGATACACATGCTAATTGACGGTAACGCCTCACGAGACAAGCTGCACTTCAGCACATTAAAAGACTATCAACGGACTTCAGCCCGATGTCATTTGCCCGTCAGTGCAAACACAGGTCGGCCAAACAGGTGCCAATGAAACGGGAGGTATTGAGAGATAGGTGGGACCCCTACTTGGCGTGTTGGCGCATTATGCGCTGATGCAGAAGAGGAAGAACACGCTGCATAAATGACAGTGTGTTTCCCCCTCAGCCAACCTAACCCAGCCCAGTTTATAGCCCAGTTTTCTGCCTAATGGTCTATTGCACTGCAATGCTTCATTTCACTAATTTCGCATAAAACTGCTGCTTTGACCGTTGTAAGGTCAGAAGTGGCCAGGTTGGGTGGTTAGGTGTGATCAGGGAGTGTGATAAAAATCTGCTTCTGTAATCTCCTACGCTGTTTTGCAAACATATGCAGCAGTTAAAACCGTCTCCATTTTGGTGAGAAAAACATGAGGCAGTGAACCTGAATCATTGTGCTGCTGCCATAGGCTGCATTGCGGCTTTCTTTGACCCGGTTTCTTTTTGTTGACAGAAGTTGTCTGTTATAACCTACATTAATTGCTACTACTACTATTAATTACTAATGCATGTCATGACATAAATAACATATTAATCAGTAATACATGTCGGTAGGCTACTTAGCAAAGGTGCCCTGAATAAAAAACCTCTGTGATAGTGTATTCGTGTAAATATTGCTGGGTGAAATGAAAGTGAAATTAAAGTGAAATGTGTTTTGACTAACTTTTTTTGATATGCGGCAATGAATACTGGACGTAAGTGCCTGAGCAGTAACTGCTCACTTAACCAACATGTAAAATACTTTTCTTTGATTTAATTAGTTAATTATTTTCAAAGATATCAATTATCAGTAAAATCACCCAATTTGCTGAAAGGCATAGGAACCCATTGGATCTACCTTTATGAAAGTGTACAACTCACAACCTGATTAAAGAAATGTATTAAATTACAATAAGTATTCAACATCTAAGTTTAAAGATGAACATTAACTACATACCTTGAACAAAGAATGTTACGGACATAGGTTACTGTCACAAAATAGATTAATTCAATAAAACACCAAACCACAGCTTGTTTCTTCCAAAATAGTTCCAAGAATACCAAAATCAAAGTTCAGAAACCAAGACAGTCAAATATTCCAAAAAGACCAGGGATCTGTGACTCACTTCCTCTGTCTCACTTCCAGCTGAAACTCCAAAAACTAAAACTAAAAGAAAAACTGACTGTAAAGAGAAAGGTCCACATTTTCAACTCATCAAAAGAGTGGGGGACACCATTTATCCCCTTGCCTGTGCCTACCTGCCCTGATTGGGTGAGGTGTTGAAGGAGGGTCAGGCAATGGCTGTATTTCTCATCTGAAAGCTGAAAACGTACTTATTAAAGTTGCCGTATGTTTTTGGAGGCAGGGCTAAGCATTATGATATCAGTATTAAAAGAGAGATATCCAACATTTGCATGACCTGATCCAGAACATTCAACATAGTACTTGTCGGTATATTTTTTAGGTATGGGATTCTATGAGTATGAGGACTGCCAATTTGGTGTCTAGGCCACTCCTTTTGACACACACGCACATAAGCGCGCGCACACACACACATACTCATTCACACCTCAAATGGTTATCCCCCAGTTCCTGTCTGTATCTTGTCTCTAGGCCATTGGCCCAGCCTTCTGAAGTTCCATTCTGAATGTGTAAACACTGTTGCTGTCTCTAAGTATGGAGTGTCTTGCTGGGGTCCCTGTTTATGTCGGTGTTCTGGCTCGGCCCTGTTGTCCTGTGTGTAACCCTAAACACTGTGAACGGTGGGGTGGGGGGGTGAGAGTTCCTCACCATGCTAAAGTACCAACAGTAGTGGAGCAGTACTGCCCTGAGGATAGTGAGACTCGCTATGCTAATGCAGTGGAGCAGTAATGCCCTGAGGATAGTGAAACTCGCTATGCTAACATAGTGGAGCAGTACTGCCCTGAGGATAGTGAGACTCGCTGTGCTAATGCAGTGGAGCAGTAATGCCCTGAGGATGGTGAGACTCGCTGTGCTAATGTAGTGAGACGTATAATTAGCTCCAAAAAAAAAACCTCAACCAAGATTTTCAGTGCTGGAAAATGATACTAGTTTCAAAGACTGCATTCAAAGCTTTTCAGAATCAGCCCAACAGAATTGGACTGGTCTTCAGTTATTTACTCACAGATGATGATTGGCTGGCAAGGTCACATGATCATCAGGTGGGGGGGGGTGCAGGGGGTGGGTTGGGCATATGAGGAAGGGATGTCCAATCAAGATTCAGTCTATTAGCTTTTATCCCATAATGTCTTCAGTTTGAAGGCTCTGGATTCTGCTGCAAATTGTGTTTGCCTCATTTACTGGTAACCATGGAGATGAGCTCTGTGGCTGGTGTTCTTGTTGCCCAGCAACAAGGATCACTCCCACCACCAACTCACATGTCTTCTGTAGCACATGCATGCTGTATCTCACGTGCATTTTTCCTGTATGACATGCTCCTACAGTATATCTCACGTTCTTGACTACTGGTATGTGCTCCAGATCATAAGTACATACTGATGACTGTCTGTTTGGGGATTTGCGGTATTGCATGTATGTGGATGTCCGCGTTTCAGTAGTCGTGAGAGTGCATATGTGTGTGTGTCACTGATCCTAGGTCAATGAGGGAGGCTTATGGGAGAGACAGATGGGAGTGGTTTGGGGATCTGTGGAATGGCACTGGAATGTAAATATGTCTGGGTCTGATATGCACAGAACAGCATTGCATGATTCTGAAAGGAGTATTGTGTTTTTCTAAGGGGAGTGTTGTGTGTTTCTGAGAGGAGTGTTGTGTGTTTCTGAGAGAAGTGTTGTGTGTTTCTGAGAGAAGTGTTGTGTGTTTCTGAGCGAAGTGTTGTGTGTTTCTGAGCGAAGTGTTGTGTGTTTCTGAGAGGAGTGTTGTGTGTTTCTGAGGGGAATGTTGTGTGTTTCTGAGAGATGTGTTGTGTGTATCTGAGGGGAGTGTTGTGTGTTTCTGAGAGAAGTGTTGTGTGTTTCTGAGGGGAATGTTGTGTGTTTCTGAGAGATGTGTTGTGTGTATCTGAGGGGAGTGTTGTGTGTTTCTGAGAGATGTGTTGTGTGTTTCTGAGGGGAGTGTTGTGTGTTTCTGAGAGAAGTGTTGTGTGTTTCTGAGAGATGTGTTGTGTGTATCTGAGGGGAGTGTTGTGTGTTTCTGAGAGAAGTGTTGTGTGTTTCTGAGGGGAATGTTGTGTGTTTCTGAGAGATGTGTTGTGTGTATCTGAGGGGAGTGTTGTGTGTTTCTGAGAGATGTGTTGTGTGTATCTGAGGGGAGTGTTGTGTGTTTTTGAGAGAAGTGTTGTGTGTATCTGAGGGGAGGGTTGTGTGAGCTAAACTAAAGTTTTAGCTCATTAGGGCAAATGAGTGGCCAAGAGATTGCCCTATACTGGGCACGAATAGAATGCAGCTTCAAACAAGATGTTAACCTTCATGTTAGTAATTCTGTTTCCTTACTAAACCATATTATATCCTTCCATGATTTTTAAGTCACATCAATAAAATCCAGATACTTGTTTATTTTAATATAAATCAATATTTATTATACACTTTATTCCTGATTTAGAGAAATTAGTAATATTACACACACACACGTGCGCACCGACACTCTCTCTAACCTCCACTTGTGTTTTGTTCTCAGGTACTGGAGAGAGCGGGAAGAGCACTTTCATCAAACAGATGCGCATCATCCATGGCTCGGGATACACAGAGGAGGACAAGCGCGGCTTCATCAAGCTGGTTTTCCAGAACGTTTATACCGCCATACAGTCCATGATCCGCGCCATGGAGACCCTCAGTATCGCTTACACAGACAGCCAGAACAGTGTAAGAACATCTCATTGGGTTTACCTGTTAATCTATCGCCTCTTCTCATTGGCTTCAAGTGTTCATTTATCTGCTCTTCTCACTGGGCAGAAATAACCACAAAATATCCTTATGGGCCTAAATATGCATTCATTGAAACTATACATCGACTGCAGTATGAGAGAGAGAGCTTTTGTGTGCACGTGCGTGAGAAAGGTAGGCAGGCCGAAAAATAATTGTCATTCTCTGTCCGTAAAAACGGACACAGCCTCCACCGGGGATGGTCTGTGCCACCATGCCACTGGCTGTGACCGCGTTGAGACCCTCCCCCCACGCTGTGTTTCACCATATCATTGGCTGTGACCGTGTTAAGACCCTCCCCCCACGCTGTGTTTCACCATATCATTGGCTGTGACCGTGTTGAGACCCTCCCCCCACGCTGTGTTTCACCATATCATTGGCTGTGACCGTGTTGAGACCCTCCCCCCACGCTGTGTTTCACCATATCATTGGCCGTGACCGTGTTGAGACCCTCCCCCCACGCTGTGTTTCACCATATCATTGGCCGTGACCGTGTTGAGACCCTCCCCCCACGCTGTGTTTCACCATATCATTGGCCGTGACCGTGTTGAGACCCTCCCCCCACGCTGTGTTTCACCATATCATTGGCCGTGACCGTGTTGAGACCCTCCCCCCACGCTGTGTTTCACCATATCATTGGCCGTGACCGTGCTGAGACCCTCCCCTCATGCTGTGTTTCACCATATCATTGGCCGTGACCGTGTTGAGACCCTTCCCCCACGCTGTGTTTCTCAGAGCAACGCTGCCTTGGTGCTGGAGGTGGAGGTGGACGTGGTGGAGTCAATGGACCCCAAACAGGCTGATGCGATCCGGGCCTTGTGGGCCGACCCGGGAATCCAGGAATGCTACGATCGCCGCAGAGAGTACCAGCTGTCCGACTCCGCCAAATAGTGAGAACACTGCAGCCCTGCTGCCAAGGCTTCTGTAAATTTAATGTGATGCAATGTGTATGTGACACCATTTCCAGATAACCTGTGTGTGTCTGTATTGTGAGGGGCTACTGATCGTCATGACTGGTTGATGGCTGGTATGAAATGGGTCATTCTTGCAATGATTGGCTGATGACCTCTCATGGCATGGGTAATGGTTGCAACAATTGGCTGATGACCTCATGAAGTGGGTAAGGGTTGCAATGATTGGCTGATGGTTGTTATGAAATGGGTAATGGTTGCTATGTTTGGCTGATGGCTGTTACGAAATGGTTGCAATGATTGGCTGGTGGCTGTTACAAAATGGGTAATGGTTGCAGTGATTGGCTGATGGCTGGTTTGAATGTGTTCAGCTACCTGGCAGACATGGACCGAATTGCGGACCCTCAGTATGTGCCCACCCAGCAGGACATCCTACGCGTCAGAGTGCCCACCACGGGGATCATCGAGTACCCCTTCGACCTGGAGAGCGTCATCTTCAGGTGAGCGACCGCATCCTTCTACCTGCTGTGTGGTTTTCAGGTGTGTAGCTCCTGAGAGTGACTATTGGAACAAAGGATGTAATGGCTATAATGACCTACACTGGCTATGATGATTTATAAAGGCGATAATAATATTGCTATAATGATTTAAGGGATATAATGATATACAGTGGCTATAATGATTTAATGGTTATAATGATGTTGAATTGTAATAATGATATACACACAGTGACCACTTAATTAGGTAGTTAATGCAAATATTTAATTAGCCAATCATGTGGCAGCAACTAAATGCATAAAAGCATGTAGACGTGGTCTAGAGGTTCATCTGTTTTTCAGACCAAATGTCAGAATGAGGAAGAAATGTGATCTAAGTGACTGACCATGGAATGATTGTTGGTGCCAGACACAGGTGGTTTGAGTATCTCAGAAACTGCTGATCTCACGCACAATAGTCTCTAGAGTTTTCAGAGAATGGCACGGAAAACAATTATCCAGTGAGCAGCAGTTCTGCAGGCAGAAAAGCATTGTTAATGAGAGAAGTCAGAGGAGAAGGGCCAGACTGGTCAAAGCTGACAGGAAGGTGACAGTAATGCAAATAACCACGTATTACAACAGTGGTATGCAGAAGAGCATCTTTGAACACACAATTCGTAAATACCTAATAAAGTGCTCACTGAGTGTACATTGGATATAATGATGTACAGTGGCTATGATGATATACAGTCAGGTCCATAAATATTGGGACATCGACACAATTCTCCTTTTTGGCTCTATACACCACCACAATGGATTTGAAATGAAACATGAAAAAATGAGATATGCTTTAACTGCAGACTTTCAGCTTTAATTTGAGGGTATTTACATCCAAATCAGGTGAACGGTGTAGGAATTACAACAGTTTCTATATGTGCCTCCCACTTTTTAAGGGACCAAAAGTAATGGGACAGTTGGCTGCTCAGCTGTTCCATGGCCAGGTGTGTGTTATTCCCTCATTATCTCATTTACAAGGAGCAGATAAAAGGTCTAGAGTTCATTTCAAGTGTGCTATTTGCATTTGGAATCTGTTGCTGTCAACTCTCAATATGAGATCCAAAGAGTTGTCACTATCAGTGAAGCAAGCCATCATTAGGCTGAAAAATCAAAACAAACCCACGGGGAGGTAGCAAAAAGATTAGGTGTGGCCAAATAAACTGTTTGGAACATTCTTAAAAAGAAAGAACGCACCGGTGAGCTCAGCAACACCAAAAGACCCGGAAGACCACCGAAAACAACTGTGGTGGATGACAGAAGAATTATTTCCCTGGTGAAGAAAAACCCCTTCACAACAGTTGGCCAGATCAAGAACACTCTCCAGGAGGTAGGTGTATGTGTGTCAAAGTCAACAATCAAGAGAAGACTTCATCAGAGTGAATACAGAAGGTTCACCACAAGATGTAAACCATTGGTGAGCAGATTAGAGTTTGCCAAACAACATCTAAAAAAGCCTTTACAGTTCTGGAACAACATCCTATGGACAGATGAGATGAAGATCAACTTGTACCAGAATGATGGGAAGAGAAGAGTATGGAGAAGGAAAGGAACTGCTCATGATCCAAAACATACCACCTCATCATTGGTGGTGGTAGTGTAATGGCGTGGGCATGTATGGCTGCCAATGGAACTGGTTCCCTTGTATTTATTGATGATGTGACTGCTGACAAAAGCAACAGGATGAATTCTGAAGTGTTTCGGGCAATATTATCTGCTCATATTCAGCCAAATGCTTCAGAACTCATTGGACGGCGCTTCACAGTGCAGATGGACAATGACCCGAAGCATACTGCGAAAGCAACCAAAGAGTTTTTTAAGGCAAAGAAGTGGAATGTTATGCAATGGCCAAGTCAATCACCTGACCTGAATCCGATTGAACATGCATTTCACTTGCTGAAGACAAAACTGAAGGGAAAATGCCCCAAGAACAAGCAGGAACTGAAGACAGTTGCAGTAGAGGCCTGGCAGAGCATCACCAGGGATGAAACCCAGCGTCTGGTGATGTCTATGCGTTCCAGACTTCAGGCTGTAATTGACTGGAAAGGATTTGCAACCAAGTATTAAAAAGTGAAAGTTTGATTTATGATTGTTAGTTTGTCCCATTACTTTTGGTCCCTTAAAAAGTGGGAGGCACATATACAAACTGTTGTAATTCCTACACCGTTCACCTGCTTTGGATGTAAATACCCTCAAATTAAAGCTGAAAGTCTGCAGTTAAAGCACATCTTGTTCGTTTCATTTCAAATCCATTGTGGATGAGAATTGTGTTGATGTCCCTGTATTTATGGACCTGACTGTATAAAGGTTGTAATGATGTACAATGGCTATGATGACTTATAATGGCTATAATGATATGCAATGGCTTTGATGATTTATAAAGTTTATAATGATGTACAATGGCTATGATTTAGAATGGTTATAATAATGTATAATAGCTACGCTGATATACATTTGCAATGATGTACAATGTCTATGATGATTTATAATTGCAATAATGATGTACGATGGCTATGAGACTTCAGAGTGTCTCTAGCGAAGTGTATAAAATTTCATTGATTAGTCAGGATTGCAGTAAAACGATCCAAGATACAGTAGGAGCAATGGTTGTGTTTCTGGTCCTCCATATTTCCCCAAAGTATCATCTCTTGTCCTTGGAAAAACACTTCAGTGCCATTATGGGAATGCTGCCAGACTCTGCTTGCTTCCCATAAGCCCATGGGAGAACTGAGAATGATGGGAAATGGCCACCAACCAATGAAAGCTGCCAATTTATATAAATTCCCATAGACTAAGGAGGGTTCACCCTGGCTAGGGAAACACAGTGGAAATATGCTGAATGAATACACTCAACAGCAAACACAGGCACGTTTTCTGACCTTTCTGCCTCCATCCACTAGGTGGTGATCAAGGCAATGTTTCATCCACAGTGACACATCACAGGGCCCTTTTTCACAAAGCATGATTACTGAGTTAGCTTGGTGGCTTGAGGCTCATTTGATACCTTGGACCCTTGATGACTTTAAGCCATTTAGCTAACAAATGTGTTCCATACTGTATCAGCATAATTTACAGCTAGTCCCACCCCCCCCAATTCCCATAGAGATCCATTCAAATGCAAAGAGTATTAGTATCACCTATAGGAAACCAGAAAATAAGATATCTCTGATGATGTTGATAGATCACAGACATCAGGAAGTCACGGCATGCAAAGTATATGCAACAAAATGCTAAACATACTTTCATTTACATAACTGTTACCCAAACATTATGGTGCCCTGAAAAGGGGGGGGGGGCTATGTGTGTATGCATGTATGTAATTTCTACATGGTGAAACCAAAATGTATAAAAATGCCCTTTATTAAAATCTGACAATGTAACCACATGTGATTTATTTTTTATTGCAAATCTGAAATTGTGGAGTTCAGAGGCAAGTAAATAAATGATGAGCCTTTGTCCCAAACGTTATGGAGGGCACTGTAAGTCCATGTTAGAGATTTGGGAGACTTCTGGTCACTGCGTGTGTCCAGCTAACTCCGTAATCCTGCTTCATGAAGCAGGGCCCACCCCTGTGGTTACAGATCACCACGGTGGCAGCATTGTCGTCATCACTGCAGTAGGGGGAGAGGTGGTGATGTCATGCCGTTTGTTCTCTGCTCTCTAGGATGGTGGATGTTGGGGGTCAGAGGTCAGAGAGGAGGAAATGGATCCACTGCTTTGAGAACGTGACCTCCATCATCTTCCTTGTGGCCCTGAGCGAATACGATCAGGTCTTAGTAGAATGTGACAACGAGGTGAGCAAATCCCATTAGTGCCCCATACAGCAGAGGGCAGTGCTTTTACTGCAGACGAGTGCCCTAAGATTGGATTAGAGGTGATTTACATGGCAGGTGTGCGTGTGTTTCATGGGCAGAATCGGATGGAGGAGAGCAAGGCTCTGTTTAAGACCATCATCACATACCCCTGGTTTCAGAGTTCCTCAGTCATCCTCTTCCTCAACAAGACTGACATCCTGGAAGAGAAGATTCTGTACTCTGACTTAGCCACCTATTTTCCAGAGTATACAGGTAAGTTTGCCAGTTCAGGTACGCAGTAAGCAGCACAACTGTTTTTGCTCTATTTAAGCTTACTCACAGGCAAAATAAATTGTATTGTTTAAAAGTATTTCCCTCTAAATGAACAATGAATAATATAAATGAGTAGGAAGAGGCCTCATTCGTCACACTGCACATACACACTAACACCCTACAGACCACACGCAGTACTACAGGAGAGTCAGTGACTATTTCCTTCCCTACAGGCCACACACAGTACTACAGGAGAGCCAGTGACTATTTTACACCCGACAGGCCACACGCAGTACTACAGGAGAGTCAGTGACTATTTCCCTCCCTACTGGCCACACACAGTACTACAGGAGAGTCAGTGACTATTTTACACCCTACAGACCACACAGTACTACAGGAGAGTCAGTGACTATTTTACACCCGACAGGCCACACGCAGTACTACAGGAGAGTCAGTGACTATTTCCTTCCCTACAGGCCACACACAGTACTACAGGAGAGCCAGTGACTATTTTACACCCTACAGGCCACACACAGTACTACGGGAGAGTCAGTGACTATTTTACACCCTACAGACCACACAGTACTACAGGAGAGTCAGCGACTATTTTACACCCGACAGGCCACACGCAGTACTACAGGAGAGTCAGTGACTATTTCCTTCCCTACAGGCCACACACAGTACTACAGAAGAATCAGTGACTATTTTACCATGCAAGCCACTCACAGTACTACAGGAGAACTAGCAGTGTTCATAGTCAGTACAAAGTCAGACCGTGTAGGTGGCTGGCAGTTTCTGGCTGGATAAGGTTTGGTTAAAAGTTCTCTACGGGTTCCACTCAGGCCCACCTAAGGAGACAAAGCCGGCTCAGGAGTTCATCCTGAAGATGTACCAGGACCAGAATCCCGACAAGGAGAAGACGCTGTACTCCCACTTCACCTGCGCCACCGACACAGAGAACATCCGCTTCGTCTTTGTGGCCGTCAAGGACACCATCCTCAGACACAACCTCAAAGAGTTCAACCTGGTGTAGGCACGAGGCGTAGCCCAGGTGTGCGGGGCAATAAGGCGTAGCACAGGTGTGCGGGGCAATAAGGCGTAGCACAGGTGTGTGGGGCAATAAGGCGTAGCGCAGGTGTAGTCTCAGGTGGCAATGAGCTGTCAGGTGTGGCACAAATGTAGGGCAATAGGGTGTGAGTGATAGTGCAGGTGTAGCGGGAGAGGTGGTCAGGGGTAGGACAGACATATGGGATTATACCAGTCATGAACAGGGGTCCATCTAAAGCACCCGAGACTCACGCGCCATTGAGACATCAGCACTTTCTGCTCAGGTTTACATTTATATATTCTGATTAAAATGGGTGTATTCTGACTGTATTTTCTGATAACAATATTTTGTTCCTGAAACGTTCATCGGAGATTAAAGCAATGCTGCGCGTGGAGGGATAGTCTACCGCCGGCTGTGTTTTTGTGGACAGAAGCTCTGAATCAGAGGAACTTTCCAGAACCTTCTTTCCAGTCGTCAAACACTCAGGAATTGGGCCAAGCTCCACTTTCTTGAACTCTTTTTAGACAAGAGATTTAGACATGGAATTAGTTTATGACACTGATAAGAGAAGTGAACTATGTTTTTATTTATTGCTATAATTACGCTGTAAAAGTAGGACATTTTCAAATGTATGCAAATTAGAGAAGGACAAAGTGTCTCTCATTCAATAACCTGCACAAGCGAGCAGAAGCAAAATAAGAGGCTTCGTCCAATCAAACAGGAGCTTATAAAATATATTGAAATGATGCAAATACGGTTGTACTGTACAGACACACAGATGTGTGTACATACATACCTATACAATATACATAAACACACAGAAAATGTAAGATCTATTTAAATATTAAAGATTCTATTGCATTCAAGTTACATTTTATATCAGAAAATGGAGAGCAAATATATTTTCGTCTCTATGATGTACTGTACTTTTCCGTGTAGTTTCTTTAAATTGAATATTTTCATGTTCCACTTGAATAAAATAAAATGGATATGATGGAATGAAATGTCCTTGTTATTTATTGAAGGTGTACCGTAATGTAGTTTCACTGAGCCTGGTCCATAACCTATTCAGCCCAGGGTGCCCTGTGTATGACTGGTCCTCTGCTACACCGAAGGGTTCCATCCATCCATCCATCCATCCATTATCTGAACCCGCTTATCCTGAACAGGGTCACGGGGGGGCTGGAGCCTATCCCAGCATACACTGGGCGAAAGGCAGGAATACACCCTGACAGGTCGCCAGTCCACCGCAGGGCACACACACCACCCATCTACACACTCATACCTACGGGCAATTTAGACTCTCCAATCAGCCTAACCTGCATGTCTTTGGACTGTGGGAGGAAACCGGAGTACCCGGAGGAAACCCACACAAACAGGGGAGAACATGCAAACTCCGCACAGAGGCCCCGGCCGACGGGGATTCGAACCCAGGACCTCCTTGCTGTGAGGCGGCAGTGCTACCCACTGCACCATCCGTGCCGCCCCAAAGGGTTCCAAGCACACTTAATCACTTTATTTTCCCATTAAAATGTTTCAGCATAATATTAGGAAATTAGACATTCGAAAGCAAAAAAGCCAAGTAAGACCTGATATGAAGGAGTAACTAATTATACTGAACCGTCAATATAAAAAGGTCACTAAAGAATGAGCGTTAACCAAAAACAAAATGACAAAAACAGATCAGATACTTTCTTTTTTTTATTGTAAAAATTGTGATTGTGGAATAATAATTTAAGCATCACCATATTTTCCTTTCCACCAGCTGACAGTACAATTCGTCTGAGCGTCACCGTGTAAGGCAATATATCATTCGGCTCCTAGCGCTTTCATTTAAATCATTTCATTTAAATCTACATATGGAACAGGAGATTCCCGTGGCTGATCGCTGGCAGCTGGTGAATCCTGCGTGGGTTCGGGACGTCACCGTCCTCTTCCTCGCTGACCGTCGCTGAGCCTTTACACAGCGCCGCTCCGGTGGACGCCACCCGCTCCGTGCAGAACCACACCAGCCACTTCAGTGTTACGCAGTGCCGCAGTGTTCTGCCGTGAACATTTATGTACATATAGAGTTTTGTAAAAGCACACAGAGGATTCGGTTAACCCAGTATGGTAGTCTGAAGTTCTACACAATATAAAAATAACATGCTTCTGCGGATTAGACACCAGGAACTTACAGACTTTGCATGCAGGAGCGCATAATGCGTGGACGTGAGTGTGCGAGCGTATCTCTGTGTTTGAGGGTTTGTGCGTGGGTGTGTGAGTACGTGTCAGTGAACATGTCAGTATGCGTGAGTTGTGAGAGCATGTGCGATTTGCATGTATGTGAGCGTGTGCGTGTGTGAGAGATTGTGTGCATCAGTGTATTCCCACTCCTGTTGAGACAGGTGTGCATTTCGAATGGGGCGTCCGTGTCTCTGATTTTGGGTTCAGGTAACACTACACTGACCACGGTCACCACGCCACAAACAGCCACAAACAAACATGTTGGGATGGCTCCCACTATCGCTCAATAGCTCTCACTATAGCTTAATGGCTCTCATTATAACTCAATAGCTCTCACTATCGCTCAATGGCCCTAATAATAACGCAATAGTGCCATTATAGCTCAATAGCTCTCACTATCGCACAATGGCTCTAATAATAACGCAATAGTGCCATTATAGCTCAATAGCTCTCACTATCGCACAATGGCTCTAATAATAACGCAATAGTGCCATTATAGCTCAATAGCTCCCACTATCGCTCAATGCGATAGCTCCCATTATAACTAAATAGCTACCACTATCGCTCAATAGCTCCCACTATAACTCAATGGTTCCCCACTATAGCTCAACGGCCCCCACTATCGCTCAAAAGCAGTCCGAGCTGGGAGCCATAACCCACTGGATCGGTCAGTCAACTTCACCTTTACTCTGCTTTCAGTGGGTTATCGTGTTTCCCCCTACAGATCACACACAGCCGGAGGTGAGCACCACACTTTCTGGGCTCAGTTACGACAGTCCAAACTCATGAGGCGAAGACAAAAAGCTGAACTACATTGAACACTTGCCACATTTGCCTCTATGTGGGCACGATGTTAATTTTACAGCAATTTTACAGCATCCAGTGACTGTGGCGTTCTGCTTGTGAAACTGAATCTGCCCAGTCAGTAGCGACTGTTCAAGGTCATCTGTAGCAGCTATTCAAGGTCATCAACTGCTTTCTGAGTGTTGGGCCATGACACTGGAGGGTGGAAACAGAGCTGTGTGTGTGCAGAAAGTTATGAGACAACTGGCAGTACAAACTCTTCTGTAGAAAAACACAACTATGGACAGATGAAGGAAGAGGGGAACGGGCGTGGCACTTTCACATGTACAGGCGGGGCCATGGCACTTGACTTAAGTCTCTGAAAGTGTAACAGTCCTGTCTATGCAAAGGATCGTGGTCTTGGTTAAACCATGCAAAAGGGGGGCAACTGTCACTTACCCCTCTGTTCTCAATCAGCCCAAGAAACACCAGCCACTTCACAAAACAAGCCAAAACAAAACAAGGATAGGACTCAAAAATAAAAATATAAACTTGAGGCACAGGAGATCCTCCTATTGGACAGCAAACATACTTGTACAAACCAATCATCTGAAGACTGCTAAAGCACAACAGTTCTGCTTCCATGCATTAGAGAACTAAAGGCACTGAGAGAGAACGTGGTGGATACGGATCTGTAGCGCCATCTCCAGGACACTGGCTGTATTGCACCTTTTTTGGATATGTTGGTTCAAGGTAGACAAAACGGTCATATTAGTGTGTGCTGGGTTGTATTAGACCACGTTAGATTGCATAATGTGAGATCTTGTTGGTGCAATCTATGCCGAGTTGTATTTAGTCAAATGTTGTATTTAGTGTAATGTGATTATATTGGGTTGGGTAGGCCATTCTGGGTCATGCTGACACATATTGGACCAGAATATGCTGTGTTGGGTCTTATTGGGTCTTAATAGTTTGTGGTAAGATTGCTGGGTCGCCCTTGGATGTACTGGGTTCTACCAACTTGTCTTGACTCATATTTGCTTGTGCTGGATCTCACTAGGCTGTGTTTTGCAGTACTGGGTTGTACTGGGCTGTGTCGGGCCATTTTGGTTGGGTCCTGTTGGGTCATAATGGGTTGTGTAGTTGTGTTAAGTCATGGGACATGGATGGAATCAAGTCATTGGTCAGCATTTCGGCAGACTCTCTCTTGCATCTTCCAGCTTGGCCAGAACCCACTGTAAAGAGAGGAAATGAAAGTATTTAAACACTCATATTACCGAGAGAGGCAGCCTATAAGCACTGGAGAGGCACAGGGAGTGCAGAACGTAATTAAGTGTGACAGAGCGAGCGTGGCAGTGCGACGCTCCAGGCCAGCGAGTTATCATTCACAGTGCCAGACGGCAGACAGACGTACCTTGGCTATTTCAGGAGTTTTGAAGTTAATGATCTTCCCAAACTCTTTGGCATGGAACACTGACTTGACTCTCTCCTGTGCATTGAGAGAGGAGATGGAGGAGGAGGAGGAGGGCGAGGAAAAGGAGGGAAAGAGGAAGGATGTTTCAGAATCCTCTCTCAGCTCAGATGGTCATCACAGTCCCTGTACTGACTGATTAACACGGTGGAGAGGACATGATCTAACACACAATAGGCCATTTTATTATAGCACCACTCTGGCCAGTACACCCCACACAGGTGAGCATCTTAGACTCCTCCTCCTATAGTACAGGTATTCTACCGAGCATACAGTGAGGTCCGTAAGTATTTGGACAGTAACACAATTTCAAAGCGACTTACAGCTGATTAGACTAAGCAGGGGAGAATCTTAAGGGCCTTGCTCAAGGGCCCACCAGCTGCATGGATTTTATCGTGGCTACACCGGGGCTTGAACCACCAACCTTCTGGTTCCCTGTCACAAACCTCGGCAGCTAGGCCACAGGCTGTCCCAAATGCTTACGGACTTCACTGTACAGGTATTCTGGTACTCGGACATCTATGGGATTTTAGCTGAGGTACTGGCAATATATTTTGACTAAGGTACAAATAAGGTGTGCTGGGAGCAGTACATACCTTGGCTTCAATCCGCAGTCTCCTATCCTCAACAATGATTGGTTCTTTGGTGAACTCATCAAAGCAGTACTGCCACTCGCAGGTCAGTTGCCCAAATGTCCCTTTCGTCACAAAGAATATACAGCTACAAGAACACAGGAAGTGACATCACTCTGAGAATCAAAACATAACTGGAACACTCACCATCGATATCCTCACTTAAAACACACTCCTGCTCCATTAAGTGCACTTCATAGAAACAGACAACTTCCTACCTTTTAGTGATCATCAGGAAATCCGTTTCGTTCACCTTGGCATGAGCGAAGTATCTAAATTTGGCAAATCTTCCATTTTCAATTTTCTGTGAAGGAAACCAGAGTTCACGTTTCTGTTAAACAGGGCAACACCATTTCCAACTGAACACACCTCCAACCTACACTTTCCTACACAGTGCTCTACAACGAAGACCTACACACAATCACACATATCTACAACGTTCACAGCGATGGTTTACTGGGCTACCTCTTCAGCTGGCGGGAGGGGTGAGAGGCACCCACTCCCTGTAAGACAGGCGGTCCAAACTTCCTCCCCCCAGAAACTGCAGATTACAGACCACAGGAGCTCATCCTTTGCAGCACCAACACATGAAAATGGAGCCATCGATCGAACACAACTTTGGCACCTGATTGGTCAACTACTTTCAACACTCACACCCGATTGGTACATGAAGCTTTTGCATGGGTAACATCATCCTATCCAATGTCACATTTGTAACATGAATTTCTACCGTCCTCGCAAGAGTTTATCATCTGCTCGGTTCTTACTTATTTTATGCTACTGCTAGAATATGCTAGACTTGGAAGGGGTATTTTAAGTTTCTAATAGGGGTGAACATCATTCTGCCTGAAACCTGTTTTGCATGCGTGCAGACGTCGTCACACAGCATTTTCTCCCGTGTGACAATGCTCTTTGATAAGATAAAAGCTAATCTGCTGGTGAGTACTTGATTACTCCAGTAAACAGTCTCACCCTTAGTTTCTAAGCAGTTGGCAAATTTGTGACTCAATAAAACCAAATAAAGAACTTTCCAAAAATATATTAACACAAAAAAATGTTTTTTAACCCAGTCCCAAGCCCAATATGAAGTGGCTCCACTCAAATTCTAAAGAAAGTTGGGATTAAAGTTTACTAGGGATTTAACAGGGTCTAAAAGAATAGTCTAGCAGTCAGTTTGATTGGTTGAAATGGTATAAGGTCGAGGATGAGGTATAAGGCACTCGAAGGGTTAAAATGACACAGAAAATGTACAGATGGTCTGCCATTTGCTGAATGAATGAGTGAGAACAGCCAATGAAAGAGTGAAATGAAACGAGATTGAAAAAAACAGTTTATTGGATGAAACACAAGAGGTGGTGTCACCACTATGACAAAGAGCACAGGAAGGGAATTCCATGAAAGTGGGAGGGGTCAGAATGCCACCTCACCCAACCGGAAGGAAGCATCACGACAGCTCCACCAATCAGAGCAGACTCATATACAGAGGAAGGCCACCTGGCACTCAGGACACAAGCCAGTCCTCCATTCGTAATGGAGAATAAGGAGGTAGATTAGATGGCACACTTTGTAAGATAAATGGGGTTAATTTACTTTTGGGGAAACACTTCCTTGGGGTTGAGCTGTCAGATGAAACCTATCGGGGCCCCTGAAGAGGGTTCTTTAAATGCAGCACAGCACAAAAACCCCACAGACACTACATTTAAAACATATACACTCAAAATCAATTTAAATCAATGCCAAATCAATAGTTCCTTTAAACATTTATAACATGGGCACATGCGCACACACACAAGGGCACACATGCAGACTCACACACACCAAATAATAAAACAAGAGTTCTTCATAAATGAAAATGTGTATATTTATAAAATAGTAAATATTTTAGTAAACAGTTTAACATCTACTTCAGTTTGGCTGCCGTATTGCTTAATGTTGTACTCTCAGGGCCCTCCGGACTTTGATAATGTGCTGAAGACGTATTACTCAGTCTGTTTAAAGACCCCTCCCACAGAGATGGGTTTCACTCAGGACATTCAGGAGTTTTCAGCAATGACGCTGACTGACATGCCAAGGCATGCCAAGGCGCAAAGAGAACTACGTCAGCTCAACACATGCACCGCTAGCACATCATCATCATCATCATCATCATCATCATCAGTCCTAATCCAGAGAGTGGTGGTCATTCTTTTCTGCAAACATGACAAGAGAGGAGAAAAGAGAGCCGGGGTGAGGATAAACATGCAGGCAGTGCTAATGCCGACGCCAATGTTTAGGCTAATGCTAAGGCTAAGCACTAATGCTACCAATGCTAGCACTAATGCTAATGCCAATGCTAATACTAATGCCAATGCTAAGGCTAATGCTATGGCTAATGCTATTGTTAAGCCTTGCCCTCCTACAGTATCTGACAAACCCTGCCATCAAACCACTAGCAGTCCTGCACCACGAAGGCTAGCGCTATCTAAAGGCTGTACTCTCACTGAGAGACCCAGGGAATGGCAGAGTAAGCGCATAAGCTAACACTATACTGTGCAGCAGCCTTCCCCCAGTGAACACCATTACCACCCTGTCCCTGATGTCCCAAACTTATAGACCTG
>NC_083770.1:10751727-10819227 GCF_963514075.1 Conger conger
GGGTTCGCTCCCGCTTTTCAGAGGTAATCAAATGGCTGAAATCCCTTTTCTTGGCCTTCTTTTCAGCGTTTGCCATTGTCGTCTTCGTGAAATGCATATTCATTAGGGGCGTTTCACTGCCTATTTATAGGCAACTGTGGGCGGGACATGAAGCCGGCAAAGCTGCGCCACATTTAGAGTTGATTGTGATTTATGAAGGAAAACTGGCGTGGGACGTGCGTATGCACTGTTTTATAAATCAGACTATTGTTTTGCGTACACACGTCCTAGGTTTCATGCTTACGCAACCTTTTGACGTGAATCCTAAGCACAGTTTTATAAATGAGGCCCCACCCCTCTGCGCTCAGACTTACAGAGACCACCCCTCTGCGCTCAGACTTACAGAGACCACCCCTCTGCGCTCAGACTTACAGAGACCACCCCTCTGCTCTCAGACATAGAGACCAGCCCTCTGCGCTCAGACTTACGGAGACCAGCCCCTTGCCGCCGCGGGTCAGGCCCTCCCTCAGCCCGCTCGGCTGCTTGTTCATGGCCTCCCGCCGCTTCTGCTGGTATTCCTCATCCATCGTCATGGCAGCCACTCCCTTCGCCATGGCGCCCGTGATCCTGGAGGCGGCCCCGGCGATGCCCCCTGCGGCAGACAGAGGGGTCCATGTGACGGGGGCACAGACAGGAAGAGTCATGTGACGGGGGCACAGACAGGAAGAGTCATGTGACGAGGGCACAGACAGGAAGAGTCATGTGACGCGGGTGGATGCAGCACTTACCCACAGCCCCGCCCACCAGCGCCTTCACTCCCAGAGCCATGCCCTCCACAAACTCCTCCGGACCTTGGATAGCACCCTGGGGAACACACAATATCACTCAAACTTTCTCTCTTTCCCTCTTTCTCGCTCTCTCCACCTCTCACTCTCACACACACACACACACACACACGACCACAGTGTTTATTAGAGGCCATGATCACTCTACCTGGTACGGTTCGTAGAAGAAAGCCTCCACCCCCTCAGAGAGCCCCCGGATCAGGCCGAAGGGGTTCCCCAAAACATCCAGCCCCAGAACCAGAACGTACATCTGCTTTATGGCCTGAAACACAGAACCGACACACACAACATCTCACACCTGTTTGGAGTAGTGTATCATACAGGTGAGTTACCTATTTAAAGTAGTGTATTGTAGTATATTATACAGGTGAGTTACCAGTTTGGAGTAGTGTAACATACCGGTGAGTTACCTATTTATAGAAGTGTATCATACAGGTGTGTTACCTGTTTGGAGGAGGGTATCATACAGGTGTGTTACCTGTTTAGAGTAGTGTCGGATGACCTCAGATTGGAGCTGTTGTGTTGTGCGGAACTGGAATTGCAGCTCAAAGAATGCCAGCCTGTACACACACACACACAGGAAAACCACAAGACACTTTATACATCTGAGGCTGGCTTAAGCGAGATGCAGGGCAGTGTGCAGTGTGGTAATCTCGGCCGTACTTGAAGACGACGTCCTGCACGTCGGTTAGCGTAGCGCCGATGCTCTTCAGCAGCAGGTTGAGGGACTGCACCGGTATGACCTCTGTCTCCCTCTTCTCCTTATTGCCGTCATCTCCCCCTGAACTCAGGGAGAAGCTCAAGTGCAGCTGCGCGCGCACACACACACACACAAACACAAACAGACACAGACAGACACACACACAGTCATACACTACTCACTCTGATAGTAGAGCTGAATACTCATTCAGTACTCACTCTGATAGTAGAGCTGAATACTCATTCAGTACTCACTCTGATAGTAGAGCTGAATACTCAGACACTACTCACTCTGACAGTAGAGCTGAATACTCATTCAGTACTCACTCTGACAGTAGAGCTGAATAATCAGACACTACTCACTCTGATAGTAGAGCTGAATACTCATACACTACTCACTTTGATGGGGGAGATGTGGAAGTACTCATAGAGACTGATTGGACTTGTGTCTGTGGCAGAGGCGTGATTCAGTTCCGTTTTCAGGTACACGATATCCTTCTCAAACAGCTCCACCTACCGAGTGAGAAAACCTGGGGTCACGACCTTTTAAAGACCATGACACACGGTGGAGTCATAACATTAATACTGCGTTTGCACGGCACAAGCACAGGACCCGTCACCCAGCTCTCTATCTAGGCCGCTACGGCCACCAGACGGCTGTGTCCGGGCAGGCACCCTTACCTCCTGCTCGGACGAAACAGCGGCGGCGTTCTCCTGGGTGAAGAGGTCCAGGATGGCGTACAGAAAGCCCAGATCCAGCTTCAGGTCCATCTCCTGAATTAGAACCTTGAAATACCTGCGACAGAGACACAGTTCCATGAAACCTTTAAATATGTGCACTCGAGTTCAACAATGCCTTCAAATACCTACTCTAGAGTTCCAGTAAACCATCGAATGCCTGCTCTAGAGCTTCACAAAATATTCAAATACCTGCACTAGAGTTCCAGTAAACCTGCAAATACGTGTGATAGAGTTCCAAAACTCCTTCAAATACACGCTGAGAGAAGTAAAATGAGGGACTCACTTGATACGGGAAATGTCCGAATGGCCGGCAGATCTGGTGACGATGCTGACATCAGTCAGGGGTTTGGGTTCTGGGTGGAGGGAACAGAGATCCGAGCTTGAATTTAAATAGAAATGTGAAGGTTTCTGCCCACATTAATCAATTAATCTGCAGTGCTGTCCATCAAATTTCCAATGCCCACCGACCTGAGTCCATGGTGACAGACTTGGGAGGCTTGATGGGGTAGAATACGTAGGGGAAGATGGCTCCAGGCAGCTGATTCTGGATCTGTGAAATCACAGGTGGTGAAGCTGCGGTCTCACAGCGCCCCCCGGAGGAGGAACACAGGTACTGTACCAACACTGCACCAAAACCGCCTTCTGCTCTTCTAAACCCCACTACAGACAAGCCGAAGCCGAGCCTGACTATGACAATGCACGATACATAAATCATCATAAGCTATCATCACTATGAAAAATGTTTGGCTTATGTGAAAACCATTAAAAAAAATAACTGAAGAATGCTTTCCTCCCTCACCTGGATATAGCTGAAAGATGCTTTGCTCACCTGGATACAACTGAAAGATGCTTTCCTCCCTCACCTGGATATAGCTGAAGAACGCACTCCTCCCTCACCTGGATATAACTGAAGAACGCACTCCTCCCTCACCTGGATATAACTGAAGAACGCACTCCTCCCTCACCTGGATATAACTGAAGAACGCACTCCTCCCTCACCTGGATATAACTGAAGAACGCACTCCTCCCTCACCTGGATATAACTGAAGAACGCACTCCTCCCTCACCTGGATATAACTGAAGAACGCACTCCTCCCTCACCTGGATATAACTGAAGAACGCACTCCTCCCTCACCTGGATGCGGTTGATCTGAACTCGGTAAGCCTTCTGCCGAGCCGAGACGCTGTACTCCACCTTCACTCCGGGCAGGAAGTTCCTCCTGAGCGGCGAATCGTACGGATGCAGGACCCTCATATCCGTACCAGTGGGGGTCAGAGACACCTGCCACAAACACACACACACACACACACACTTATTACACTCACCACACACCTGTTATTACACCAGGCCGTTCATGAACGTGAAGGGTGGGACTCGGTTGCCAGGCCGGTTTGAGAACCCGTTGGCCCTGGATCAGTGGGGAGGGACCGTGGGTAAAGCAGCCCGGCAGGTGAGGCGGGAGAGCGGCTGAACTCTGACCTGCATGCCGTTAGCCAGTTGCAGGATCTGGTGGTCCACGGGGCTGCTCTGGTTGTACACCACGAAGAGACTCTCCAGCTGAGCCGCGTCTTTATTGCTCATGGGCTTCCAGCGAGCCTTCTTCTTGGGTTGCGACTCCCACACCACATCGGAGCTACCCAAAGGGAAACGCAGTGAAACAAGTGTGTCTGGGTGGAAGGCAGAGAGAGTGTGTGTGTGTGTGTGTGTATGCATGTACAGTACGTGCTTGTGTGAGGGCATCGAGTGTAAGTGTGAAATAAAGCATACGTGTGCCTTTTTTTACCTAGTGATGCCAATGAATGACACTTCCTGGCTGGTGGTGTTGTTGACCAGAGAGACGCCCACGTTCCTCAGGGACAGGACCACTTCCTGTTCGGCCAGCTCAGCCTTCTCGCTCTCGCACAGCAGCTTGTAGATACGCTTGTCCTCCGTGAACAGCGCCACCCGCTGGAGACCCTCGTAGAAGGAGATGAGGAACAGCTTCCCCTCCTCGTTAACGTCCAGCAGCATGTCCTGCCAGACAGGTCAAAGGTCAGCTGGCTCTCAAAACTACAAATACATAAAACTACAAATAGGCAAAAGTATACAAGCCCTCAATTTAAGTACACGTAATTTTAAACTTTAAATCTTAAACTCTTTCAGTCCAAGGCCAATACCAAGTGGCTTCACCCAAAGGGGTTTTGGCTATGGTTGAAAATTGAGTTGGGTTTTAATAGGGGCTCAAAAAAATACTATAGCAGTCATTTTGATTGGTTGAAAAGGTTTATGGCACTCTTCGGATTTTACGGTGCCAAATTGCTCTCTTGGGACTGAAAGGGAAAAAGTGATAATGAATCTTCTGGGGTTTTTGGATTCTTGCCGATTTTGGTTTCTTGACTGTCCGAGACAGGTTTTATGTGCAACAAAGGTGATTTTAGATAATTCCATAAAGCGTACCTGTTCGCTGCGCAGTTCCCCCGTGTGGTTTCCGCACTTCCACTTGAGCGTGCGTGAGCCGGTGGGCTCAGCCCAGGTGTAGTGCACTGCGTTCCCCGGAGCCAGCTCGTCCTTCTCCTTCTGTGTGCTGCAGGAAACGGCAGCGTTACGCCCCGGGGGCGACCGCGCGGTCCGCAGAGCCGCGTCTTCCCCATACCGCCACCGGCCGTAACCGCGACGCCCCCGAAGCCATGACGACCACCATACTGCCTACAGCCATGATGTCGATACGGCCAACAGCCATGATGGTGATACCGTGTAGCCATGAGCACGATACCCACCTACAGTCATGACCACCATCCCACCACAAAGCATGACTGCGAGTACCGCCTTGACCGCGATAAGGCGGAAGACCACGACCACACCCCCACAGAAAGGCACAGAGCAAGAAGAGCGCGAGATGGAGAGCAGGCTTGGAGACACCCCCTCCAACCCCAAAATGTAATGGTCAAAGAAATCCAAAGCCCCCCTGGGAAGAAGACAAAGAAAGAAACCGCAAAGTCGCATTGTTCTAGCGTGATTGGATAACATCGGGAGGAACAGGTAACCCAGGCGAGTGAAGGTAAAAAGGTGAGTGAAGCAGCACCGTAACCAGGCGGATGCAGGAGCAGCAGTTTCCCATTCGCACAGAGCCCTGAAAGCAGCGGCCAGAAACCAAGGACACAAAATGGCTCCGCGACGGAAGGTACAAGACATGTCGTCTGAGCTCCTGCCTCTCTCTGTGGTGCTCCACAGCGTGCGAACAGACTGCCTCTCTCCGTGGTGCTCCACGGCGTGAGAACAGACTGCCAGGCGCAGTTTAAGCGCTCGTGAAAAACGCAGATCCACATGAGGGAGCAACTCAGACACACGGACAGAAAAATAAACTGAGAAACGTTCCCCTACACCTGCAGGACTCATGGAGGGCCCAGATCTGACCGCACAGCACAGAGACAGGCCAGTGCCACCAGGTGCAGTGTGGACGGATTGAGGAGCCGCTGGTTTGAAACCCATGGTGGCAGATTGTGGTTTAATTCCAGCACAGCTAGGAACATGGGCTAATGTGATAACATGTTACAGAGGGTGTTAGGGCTTGGGCCTTGGGCTAACGTGCTATGGAGAAGGAGGCAGGAGGCCTAGGGGAGTGGGCTAATGTGCTAAGCTACAAGTGGTGCGAGGGCTAGGCCATGGGTTCATTTGCCAAGTTTAAGGAGGCCTGACGGCCAGGCTCATGGGCTAACGTGCTAAGCTGCATGAGGTGTGAGGGATAGGGCCGTGGGCTAACGTGCTAAGCTGCATGAGGTGTAAGGGATAGGGCCTTGGGCTAACGTGCTAAAGAGCAAAAAAAAAGAAAGAAAGAAGTTAGTAGGAAGTGTGTGTGTACGCGCGTGTGTGAGACGCAGTGCCGGTCTGAAGTGGACCCTCCATGCTGGCCTGGATCTGCTACCTGGACAAGCTGCCTTCTTCTCCATTGGAGAAGGACAGATCCAAGAGATCGTTGGCGACCCAGTTTGAGTCTTGCTGATCCGAGCAGCTGCCCGGAGGAGGTGAGGGGAGAGAACATAAACCCTCACATATACATATACACACACAGCCATACACGCACACACGCATGCACGCACGCACACACCCACACACACACAGCCATACACGCACGCACGCATGCACGCACGCACACACCCACATACACACACACACACACACACACACACAGCCATACACACACACACGCACGCATGCACGCACGCACACACCCACATACACACACACACACACACACACAGCCATACACACACGCATGCATGCACGCACGCACACACCCACATACACACACACACACACACACACACACACAGCCATACACACACGCACGCACGCAGGCACACACCCACATACACACACACACACACACAGCCATACACACACGCACGCATGCACGCACACGCACATACACACACCCACACACACACACACACACACACATATATGCACACACACACACAGCCATACACACACACACACACACACACACACACACATAAACACACAAACATACACCCACCCACACACATACACAACACATACACACACACGCATACACAGACTGATCACACACACAGCCACACACACCCACACACACATACACCCACACACACACACACACAAACATACACCCAAACACGCATACACAAACTCATCACACACACATCCATACACACATGCAAAAGCATGCAAAAAACACAAACAATGCACAGTCAAAACACAAACAAGCTCACAAACTTATCTTTCACAATCTCATCTCATCTGCATGCACACACACACACACACACACACACACACACAGATACTCAGCAGAAACTCGTCACAAACAAGCAAAAAACAAATCTCTGTGCCATGCTCCTCCAGTTGGCATAACCACACTCAAAGCTACTCACAAACATGTGCATGAGTGTGTCTGTGTGTGTGTTTGTGAGAGAGAGAGAGTGTGTGTGTGTGTGTGTGTGTGTGTGCGCGTGTATGAGGTTGAGTTTGTGTGTGCGTGCATGTGTGTGTGCGTATGTGTGTATAAGAGTCTGTGTCTATGTTTGCACGTGTGTCTGCATGAGTGAGAGCTTGGGTCTGCGAGTGTGTGTTTCTGTGAGTGTGAGTATGTAGGTGTTTATGCGTGTGTGTGTGTGTGTGTGTGTGTGTGTGTAAATCTTACTGAACTAAACCTGACCCACTAATAAATGGGTCAGTGAGACCCAGCTTCACCCATTTAAGACTCACAGATCCCCTCCCTCTCACTCTCATTCTCTATGCTGTCCTGGCCTGAAGGAGCTCTTGGGCTACACAAGGATACTCAGCCTTGTAGGGGAGGGTTAGAGCAATAACATACACAGCAAAAACATCTCACATACCATTACACAACGAACGGCAGCAATGAGTACTGACAGCAACATAATCACCACAACCAAAAATGTATTTAAAATGTATTCATAATTGTGAATTCCCTCTCTCCCTCCCTCTCTCTCACTCATTCTACGCGGTGCTCTCTCGCCCGCAGTCTCTCGGTAGGCCTCACCTCTGGTAGAACTCCAGGGTCTGCTCCTTGGTGTGGTTGATAATGAGGAAGGGGGCGGCGCCATCGTGGTATTCCGAGAAGCGGATCACGGTGGAATGTTCCGTCAGGTTCACGTCCACAATAATCCCGCCCATCTGGGTCATGTGACATGAGGAGCAGAAGGTGTGGGGTCAATAAAGGGAGGGGCTCAGGGGCAGGGCTCACCGTGTTTGGAGCGGGGCTAAGGGGGTGGGCTCACCATGTCTGTGGAGGGACTAGGGAGCAGGGCTCACCATGTTTGGGGCGGGGCTAAGGGGGTGGGCTCACCGTATTTGGCGAGGGGCCAAAGGTCTGGGGAACATGGTTAGATGTGCAAGGGCGGGGCTACGGGGCAGGGCTCACTGTGTTGAGGGTGGGGGTAAGGGGGCGGGGCTCAGTGTGTTTTGGGCAGGGCTTAGGGGCGGGGCTCACTGTGTTGAGGGTGGGGGTAAGGGGGCGGGGCTCAGTGTGTTTGAGGTGGGTCTTAGGGGCGGGGCTCACTGTGTTTAGGGTGGGGGTAAGGGGGCGGGGCTCAGTGTGTTTTGGGCAGGGCTTAGGGGCGGGGCTCACCGTGTTTAGGGTGGGGGTAAGGGGGCGGGGCTCAGTGTGTTTGAGGCGGGTCTTAGGGGCGGGGCTCACTGTGTTTAGGGTGGGGGTAAGGGGGCGGGGCTCAGTGTGTTTTGGGCAGGGCTTAGGGGCGGGGCTCACCGTGTTTAGGGTGGGGGTAAGGGGGCGGGGCTCAGTGTGTTTGAGGCGGGTCTTAGGGGAGGGGCTCACCGTGTTTAGGGTGGGGGTAAGGGGGCGGGGCTCAGTGTGTTTGAGGCGGGTCTTAGGGGCGGGGCTCACCGTGTTTAGGGTGGGGGTAAGGGGGCGGGGCTCAGTGTGTTTGAGGCAGGTCTTAGGGGCGGGGCTCACCGTGTTTAGGGTGGGGGTAAGGGGGCGGGGCTCAGTGTGTTTGAGGCGGGTCTTAGGGGCGGGGCTCACCGTGTTGTCCAGGTGCAGCAGCAGGCAGTTCTCCTGCTTGTGGAAGTTGATGGTGTGGGGGGTGGAGTGGCAGCCCTCCACCTTCACCTTGACTTTCTTACTGTCCTTCTCTGGCCAGAACGGCACTGCCACCTGGTGGAGAGGAGGGGCACACACATGCTCACTCAAACTCTAATTCCCCCCAGCTAGTTTATTACCTTAACCGAAACCTGTTCAACCTCTTTTCATTGCTGGAATAGTGAGGTAGTTAGTGAGATGTATATATATATGACAGCTGCACGGCTTCCATTCGATGGAAGATAATAGTGTGAGTGTGCGTGAGTGTGTGTGTGTGTGTGTGTGTGTGTATGTGCGAGTGTGTGTGTGTGTGAGCGTGTGTGTATGTGTGTGTCTGAGCGTTTGTGTGTGTGTGTGTGTGTGTGTGTGTGTGTCTGAGCGTGTGTGTGTGTGTGTGAGCGTGTGTGCTTGTGTGAGCGTGTGTGTATGTGCGAGTGTGAGTGTGTGTGAGCGTGTGTGTATGCGCGTGTGTGTGTGTGTGTGTGCGCGCGCACCTGGTCCGGTGGGGCTTTGGTCCAGTCGTCCTCCTGTTCCTCGCTCACACTGATGGTGTACTTGGTTTTGTTCACCAGCAGGTAGAACGGCACGAAGGACACAATGCGTGTCAGGCTGAAACTGCTGGCATCAATCTTTACCCCCACCTACAGGACCGGAGGGAAATCACACCAAATCACCCCTACTCAGACAAGGTGTGGAACCGCCAGGTCACCATAGATCCTACACACACAGACACACACACACATGATCCTGGACATTTAGCAGGTGTGTGATCCCACACACACACACACACACAGGTGATCGCGAGCACTCACCAAGTAATCTTTGCTGCGGCCTTTGCATTTCACGTCTCCATGGCTACCCACAGTGTCCAGGGAGAACTCGTCCGAAAGCTCGCTGTCCGACACCATGAGTCGCACCTGAAGCACAGAGACACGCTCTAACCAACCAATCACATACCCTCGCCCTCACCCAAGCTGACTCCACGGCCAGTCACGTGCCAGCCAGCGGGTCGCTGGTGTCGGTCGAAGATTTCAGCAGCTCAACGATGTGCTCGGGGTCCTTGCATGCCTCTGTTGCGTTGTGACGTACCGTGACGTGTCCCATTCTGATTGCTGTACACTAGTAATCAGGCACTGGAAGTGCAGCTATATCGAGTGCACGCTAACAAGTGTCGCTTGTGTCGAAAGTGCTGCAAGGGTGACAACGTAGCCACCAAGTACTAATTTCATGTTCCATTCAGGCGAAATAGTTTCTATACATAGTGGATACACTAAGACCTTGCCTGAGACCAGCAAACGGACAAAATTATAATTTCATCAACGGCTTTTTGGCAACGGTAGGACGGTCTACAGCAATCGAAATGTGACACGTCACCAGGCAACAGAGACACACAAGGCCCCTGAGCAGACCGTCGAGGCGAGCAGATCGTCGACAGACACCGGCCGCCGGCCCCTCCCACCTTGTTGTTCTGCAGGAAGTTGCGGGGCTTGAAGGAGAAGAGCAGGGGCCTGTCGTAGTCCCGCGGGTGCTTCCTGTGGATGTCGTCGGCCTTGTACTGCAGCAGGCGGTCCGTCTTGTTCACCATCCAATAGGGCGAGTGCACGGCCACCACCGTCTGCCCGGGGTCGTAGGTCACGTGCACGGCGATGTCCAGCTCGGCGCCCTCCGGGCTCAGCTGGGCGCTGTCCGGGGCCAGCGAGCGGAAGGCGGTGAAGGCGATCTCCTCCTGGGCCGTCCGCAGGGCGTACTCGCCCTGCCAGTCCTGGCTCAGGTAGTCCAGGAGCCGCAGCTGCAGCCGAGACCTGTCCATGACGGCGGCGTGCAGCTGCGCGGAGTGGCCCTCCTGCAGGGTGCTGGAGGCGTGCTCTCCGTTCTCCTGCAGCCAACGGGCGCGCAGAACACAGTCGGCTCAAATCGTTCGCCCCGGAAACAGAGAAGTGTGTACACGCCGCAAAAACCCCCCAAAAAAACTTGTGAATCTAAACAAGTATTTTAGTGTTATAGAATAAGAATGGCACCTGTCAAGCAGTAACTTTAACTTAAAACGAGCTCATTTCTACTTGAGAGAACAATAAAAGATTTTAAGTCTCATTACAAGACGAAAACAGTTAAGACAGACTATTTGAAATGAGTAACAAATTCAACAGTTTCACAGTACGCACGTGCCTGAGCAATGAAAGCAATGCTTTCAAAAACAGAAAAAGCAGGAGACCAGCGAGCACTATATTACTGCACTGCAAAAGTGTTTTAGTCTTGTAACGAGACAAAATCATATTTATTTTTGTAGAAAATATTAGCTTCAAGTGTCATTTTCTTGAGAAAGACACCTCATTGGCAGATTAGCTGATCTTATTCATTCAGTCACATTTTGCAAAAAGTCATATGTGTAAATAAGTGCAAATATAAGACCAAAACAGTTTTTTTCGCTTTAGCAGTGAGTTTGGCACAGGAGCGGTCTACCTCCAGGCAGAAGGTGAGAGGGTAGGGCAGAAGGTTCCGGAGCAGGACCGTGGGCCACAGGTGGAGGATGTAGGGCACGTCGAAGGCCTCCTCGACGCCGTGGGCCTCGTGGGACTCGTGGCAGGTGAGGAGGTCTTTGTGCGGGACCATGTTGACCATCATCACGCAGTCGGGGTCGCTGGCGCGACGGCAGCTCTGCTGTACGCACAGTCCGACGTGATTGCCCATGTCCTCGTAGCAGAACCCCTCCGACACCTCAAACTCTTCCTCAGTCTCCGTCTCTGTCACAGGCTGGAGGCTGAGCATGGACCTGCAGAACACACACACACACACACACATTCATTTTCATTCTTTATTTAGGTCCACATTTACAAAATATATTACAAGGGCCCAAACATATTTCAGTTGCATTCTGATGTCCTTCACTTGAGTAGCAGATAGCTTACCAGTAGGACCTAGCAAACAATATGCACAATAAACAACTGCGGCTCAATTGCTCCAGCAAGAAACATTACGAGTATAGTAAACATCTTCTTCTCCTTTGACAGTGACTGCCTCTAAAGGAGGGGACTGAGCAATATTTTCCAGTCACTTTGCTCTTCCTTTAGCGAGCCCAATTAATCTGAACACAGAGCTCAGACACAGGGCTCAGACACGGGGTTGTAACACAGAGCTGTAACACAGGGCTGAGACACAGAGCTCAGACACAGGGCTGTAACACAGAGCTGTAACACAGAACTGTAACACAGAACTGTAACACAGGGCTCAGACACAGTACCTGTAGAAGCCCAGGGGGACGCAGAACTCCTCCTTGGGCTGCGCCAGGCCCAGCAGTGTGGATCCCTCAAACACCCGGAACGGGATGGAGAAGTAATTTATGATCTGCAGGGCGGGAGAGGTCAGAGGTCAGAGGGTGAGTTTGGGTAACGCTATTGCAGAGTGTGTAGACTGCTGGTAGTTCTGGACACTCTCAATTCTTTATTTATTTTCATAAAATAAAAGACAGCGCTCTACGGGTCACGCCACCGAGACACCCCGCAAAATTCTCGATCCTAACGCGGTTCTACGCACCTGGAAGGGCGAGCGGATCTTGACGAACTTGCTCCCCTCCACAGAGTAGATCTGGCACACCAGGTAGCGGGTGACGCCCGAGTCCTTGTGCACCACGCTGAGCATGTTCCGGCCCACCTTAATCAGGGGGATGACGCCGGCCATAGTGTGGCCCACTGGAGCTGGGGCACGAGCAGGAACAGTCAATCACAGGAACAGAGCGAGAGAGGCCGTGGCTGCGTCCACAGGCAGATGCCAGTTTACTATTCAGAGCGTCACAATATTATGAGTATGTCTGAAACAATAGCTGCATAAAATAGTGTGAGGTTAAATTAACGTGGTTAAAGCGCACGTTCTCAAATTTTATTAAAGGGTATTTTTATACGTTTTAGGTTCACCATGCAGACATTACAGCGGTAGCCACATGTAAATTGTGTGATTCCAAATGAAATATGGAAAATATGAATATGAAATATGAATATGTGGAAAATCAAGACATAGGGTGTGTCCCAAACATTATGGAGGGCACTGTATATATTATACAATTATATATTGTACATACCGTGTAGTGTATAGTGTGTAATACACTGTTTGTGTAATGTAAAGTAGGTGTTGTATAGTGCATTTAGTGCGCATATGTAGTGCATAGTGTGTAGTTTACAGGGTATAACAGTAGAGTGTACAGAGCATTTAGTGTGTGTAGTGTATCATGCGTAGTGTACAAGTGTACCACCTGTAGCATATAGTGCAGTTGGTGTGTCTGGAGTACAGTGTGTAGTGTACATGTATATACACATGCACTCACTGGGTTGTATGAAATAGTCCTTGCTGCTCAGGCTGGTCATGGCAGAGAACTGGTCACTGCCGGTGGCGGTGGAGGTGTAGTCCATGTTGAGGCTTTCGCCGTCCTGCAGCTCCACCTGCTGGCCGGAGGCTGTAGTGCCGATGGGGCTGAAGGTCTCGCTGTGCAGCACAGACACTGCCAGGCCCAGGCGGTTCTTTATGACCAGCGGGGCCTGGTCCTTCTGGAAGTGATCTGCTGTCTGACTCGCAGCCTCCGCAAAGGCCTAAAACACACACACACACACATACACACATACACACACACACACAGTCACTGTGTTAGAATAATGCTTTCAAAAACGGACAAAGCAGGAGACCAGAGAGCACTATATTACTGCACTGCAAAAGTGTTTTAGTCTTGTAATGAGACAAAATCATTTATTTTTGTAGAAAATATTAGCTTCAAGTGTCATTTTCTTGAGAAAGGCACCTCATTGGTCCTGCTCTTACAGTCCTGCTCTTACCGTGCCTAGGTTGCTGAGCATGCCCAGTCCGCACTTGGACAGGGTGATGTTGAGCTGGTCCACGGAGCTGATGCAGATCACGGTCTTGTAGTCGGGGACGTTGTAATCCACTTCATCCGACAAATCCGTGCTTTTCAACGGTTTCTTTTTCATCTGCAGAAAACACAGTAAAATATGGTCTATATTACATATGAAACTACAGCAGTGCAGGGAAGGACAGGGATCTGACTGATGAAAGTGTGGGGTAGGGGTACCTTAGTATGTAGGGCAGTGGTAAACAACCTTGTTCCTGGAGATCTACTTTCTATCTAACAAAGCACAGCTCATTCAACAGTGACAGAGCTTGTAAAGCAATAACTAATTAGCAGAGTCAGGTGTGCCAAATTATGGTTGAAATGAAAACCTACTTGTATGAAATATAATAGCAAATAAAAAATATAACCGGGTCCAAGCAGCATCCAGAAATTATGAATTTCCAAGCTGTAAAGCCAGATATTGGAAGAATTCCATTACAAATCATCATCAACTGATAACTAATTGGGTGATGGTGGCCATATTTTTTTTGGATTAATTCCTAATTTATTGGAAGATCTCCAGCAACATGGTTGGTTAGCACTGGTGTAGCGATTATAGTGACTGTATCGTGGGGTAGTGCTGAGTGTACAGGGAGTGGTGTGTGCGTTTGCATATGCTCACAGTGAGACCCAGGGTCCACGGCCGGAATCCGTCTTTCTTATCGTCCTCCAGAGGCTCCAGCAGGGGCTCCCACACCCCCAACTCCTCATTATAATACAGCACCTGAAACCACACCCCCAACTCTTTATTATAATACAGCACCTGAAACCACACCCCAACTCCTCATTATAATACAGCACCTGAAACCACACCCCCAAGTCCTCATTATAATACAGCACCTGAAACCACACCCCCAACTCCTTATTATAATACAGCACCTGAAACCACACCCGAACTCCTCATTACAATACAGCACCTGAAACCACACCCCCAACTCCTTATTATAATACAGCACCTGAAACCACACCCCAACTCCTCATTATAATACAGCACCTGAAACCACACCCCAACTCCTCATTATAATACAGCACCTGAAACCACACCCCAACTCCTCATTATAATACAGCACCTGAAACCACACCCCCGACTCCTCATTATAATACAGCACCTGAAACCACACCCCAACTCCTCATTATAATACAGCACCTGAAACCACACCCCAACTCCTCATTATAACACAGCACCTGAAACCACACCCCAACTCCTCATTATAATACAGCACCTGAAACCACACCCCAACTCATTATAGTACAGGACAAGAAACCCAGGGGCACTGTGGGATACTGTACCTCCATGTTGAGCTTGCTCTCCAGGTTGATGAGCGTGCTCCAGTCCTTGACGTCCCCGTGGAAGGAGGACTTGGCGAGGAGCATGGGGACCGTGCGGTGGCCCACGCCGGCCTCCAGGGTCAGGCAGATGGAGCTGATGTCCAGCCGCAGCGACTCTCCCAGGGGCTCCAGCGGGGCCAGACTCAGGGAGTCCTCCTCGCTCTCCTCCTCCAGGAACCACAGCTTCAGCTCCTGCCAGCTCTTCCTGTTCCACAGGTTCGGGGGGACGGGGCTGGCCAGCTCCTCGGCCACCTCAGCCGCCGGGGTCAGTGCCGACTGGATGGTGATCACCGTGTTTATGATGATGGGGGACACCTGGAACACAGACACGCCCAGTCACATCACAGACAGGGGTGGGGTCTCAGGCAGAGGGGCGGGGTCTCAGACAGAGGGGCGGGGTCTCAGACAGAGGGGCGGGGTCTCACACAGAGGGGTGGGGTCTCACACAGAGGGATGGGGTCTCAGACAGAGGGGTGGGGTCTCACACAGAGGGGTGGGGTCTCACACAGAGGGGTGGGGTCTCAGACAGAGGGGTGGGGTCTCACACAGAGGGGTGGGGTCTCAGACAGAGGGGTGGGGTCTCACACAGAGGGGTGAGGTCTGAGACAGTGAGGTGGGCCCTACCTTGAGGGTGAGGGAGTTGATGCTGAGCTCCAGGGTCTGTGGGCCGGAGGGGGTCTGGGTGCTCTGGAAGAACACCTGGCAGGGCAGCAGCACGGTGGTGACCGTGTTCCTCTGCTTGTCGCGCAGGAACGGGCAGGCCACCACCTTCAGGTCCCGAACGGTCGCCGTCATGGTCTGGCCCTCCGGGTTGCTCCGTATAACCAGCTCACACTGCGTCGTCATGACGAGGGCCGGGGCGTCGGCACGGGTCAGGTCCGCCACAAACACGATCTCCGGGTTCTTCACCACCACGTTTATCTCTGACTTAGCCACGACAGGGGGTGCTGGCACTGCTACACACAGGGAATACAGAGACACACCATCACTCTCTCTCTCTCTCACATACACTCACACACACTGTATCACACTCACTCTCTCTCTCTCTCTCTCTCTCTCTCTCTCACATACACTCACACACTGTATCACCCTCACTCACTCACTCACTCACTCACTCACTCACTCACTCACTCACTCACTCACTCACTCACTCACTCACTCACTCACTCACTCACTCACTCACTCTGTATCACCTTCACTCTCTCACTCTCACACATACACTCATTCACTCACTCACTCACACACTCTCTCGCTCTCACATACACTCACACACACACACACACACACACAGGGAAGTGCACGTACCCGTCTCCTTGGAGGAGGAAGAGGTGGGTTTGATGTTTTTGGGTGGGGTAGAGAAGCCCTGTTGGCTGGCTTTGATGAAGATGTCTGCCACGGTGTGCAGGAACTCCATGCTGGCGCACAGGTAAATGTCCTGCACCTGCGTGTCCAGAACCGTGCCCTCCCGGCCCTGCTTATAGTTCACCTCCACCATCACGCTACGCTCCACGCCTGGTTTCTTCTCCAGCATCCTGGACAGAGGGGAGGACAGCCACTCTCATTTCACACTGTGCTGCGCTATGTTATGCTAAACCATCACCCTGTCAGACTGTAGAGGATAATCACTCACAGCTTTACCCTGTGCTACACCACACTATGCTACATTACGCTCAACTAGCATCATGCCAGACTGCAGAGCACTGTGCAAAATGAAGCTATGCTACGTTGTGCTAAATTAGCATTCTGCCAGACCAGAGAGGAGACGCACTCAAGGCTTTACACAGTGCTATGCAAGACTATGCTAAACGACAATACCCAATGTGGCAGGATCTCGATCTGGCAGCATCTCTATATTACAGTAGTTCAATTTCCCAGGAGCCTATGTGGATCTCTATCTGCCAGTGTGTCTTCGTTGCAGTAATGCATCTGGTGGGTCTGCATTTGGCAGGAAGCTGCTTTACCTGGAGGTGATCATTTTGATCCTCTGCCGCTTGTCGTCCAGGATGCAGTTGGCCAGTTTGACGGACGCCTTCATGGAGCTGTCAGAGTACATCTGCACAGCCGTGGAGATCGTGCCCAGCCGAAACTCGGCCAACTTCAGATCTTCCGCACGAGAGTCCAGAAACTGTAACTGAACACAGATAGCGCCTGAACACACAGCCTTGAACACAGAGCCTGATCACAGATACAGCCTGAACACAGCGCCTGAAAACAGACAGAGCCTGAACACAGATAGAATCTGAACACAGAGCCTGAACAAAGATACAGCCTGAACACAGACAGAGCCTGAACACAGAGCCTGAAAACAGACAGAGCCTGAACACAGATAGAATCTGAACACAGATACAGCCTGAACAGATAGAACCTGAACACAAATACAGCCTGAACACAAAGGGCAGTGATGGGGGTAACTGTAACTGGCAGGATAGTGCCAGGGTATACCTCGTTCGGACTGTACAGCACCAGGGTCATGGAGTCGAACTTGAAGTCCAGTTTCAGCGTGGTCTTCAACTTCAAGCTCTTATGCGGCTCAACAACGGCAGACGTTATCACTGTGTTTGCTGGAGAGACGCATACACACACATACACAAACACACACACCCATCCACACGCACACACACATGCACGCGCGCACACACACACACACACACACACACACACACACACACACACACACACACACGGTTAACCGTCTAACCGTTCACACCCCTACTGCATAAGCGGACAGCACATAAACACGTGTAAGTCTACCTGAGAGCTGCAGGAGCAGGTAGAGCAGGTGCTACATGAGTGCAGATCCAGATGTGTGTGTGCTGACAGCAGCAACACCAGGGATAAGGGGTAGGGGGTGGGGGTGGGGGTGGGGGTGGGGGTGGTAGGGGTGTGGCTGTGGGCCGGGGCGTACCTCCAGGGTGGGATGTCTGCGAGTCCTTGGTGGACAAGGCGTCGGTTTTATCCGGAGGAGAAGGAGGAGGAGGAACGGCATCCGACGTCTCACTCAGGTTCTCACTCAGAGTCTTCAACGCCACTGTCATGTCCTCCTGACTGAGAACCATCTACAGCACACACACGCATGCACACACACACATGCACCATCATCATCATATATTCCTGACTGACTGTAACCCTGAAGGAGGGTAAAGACCCAGCAGAGCATGCCTCATGTAGAGCCATATCTTTACTGAATGCGGATCAGAAAAAGTTTACAGCATTAACGGCTAACCGACTGACACACATAATTCTCAATATCATTAATGACGACCGGACAGGGTTTGTAAACAATACACTACTAATTGACTGAGCACCATCAACAACGGGCACACACACGCAGAGAATGTACAGACACAGACACACACTCACACTCATGGGTTTGAGATGGGCGGTGATTTCGATGTCAGGGATGCTGTGGTACCAGGATGCAGAAAGGTTCCGTTTGATTGACAGGTCCAGGCTGACCGGCTTGAGAAGCTGTATCTCAGTCCGAAAAAGCCCCTCCTCAAAGGTGGTCCTAGAGAACAAATCCCACCATCACCTCCATTCCTGACCAGCAAAGGGACACCCCCACCCTCATCTCCATCCTGACCAGCAAAGAGACACCCCCACCATCACCTCCATCCTGACCAGCAATGGGACAGCCCCACCAGGACACAGGCACCATCACATAACGCTACCGATCCCAAACCTGTAACTGCCATCTTTCTGCTCCTCTCACGTTCAGAAGCACATACTCCTTCCTTTACCCTTCCTCCGTTAACTTTCCCATCACCTTTCCTCCGTCTCCCTCCACAGCCCCCCCCCTCCTCACCTGTACATCTTCAGGTCGCTGAGGCCGACCTTCATGACGTCGATAACGGGGGGGATCTTGGTGTGCGTCTTGGACTGCACCATGTAGAAGTGGTTCTGCACGGTGACCAGGCCGAAGTCGGCCACGATGACGTTGCGGGAGACGGACGACTGCGGCAGGAAGACCACGGGCGCCTTGACGTCGATGTCCAGCGAGATGCGGGTGGAGCGCTCGGCCAGCTCCATCACGCCGGTGGCCGCCTTCTCTGCCGCCTGGGCCGTGGCCTCCGCCACCGCGTCCTTCGCCATCTGGAAGTTATTAATGAAGGCCTGCGGGGGGGGGGGGGGGGGGGGGGGGGCACGACGGGGTCAGAGCCCGGGTTCACAAAACCCACGACACCAATCGCAAGCCATACCTGGAAACCCCCCAGAAACCTTTCAGTCCCATATGAAGCCCCATAACCAACACTGACCAAATCGCAACCAAGATGATAGTACATCCAGAGTACATAAGAACTAACCAATCCCAACCCAGATACCTACAGATACTACCCAAAACTTATCAATCCCAACCCATATACCTACAGACACTACCCAAAACTAACTAATCCCAACCCAGATACCTACAGACACTACCCAAAACTAACCAATCCCAACCCAGATGCCTACAGATACTACCCAAAACTTATCAATCCCAACCCAGATACCTACAGATACTACCCAAAACGAATCAATCCCAACCCAGATACCTACAGATACTACCCAAATCTAACCAGTCCCAACCTAGATACCTACAGACACTACCCAAAACTAACCAATCCCAACCCAGATACCTACAGACACTACCCAAAACGAATCAATCACAACCCAGACACCTGCAATGTCAGCCCAGAACTAACCAATACCAGGCCAGCCAGCCTCCCGGTGCTGCAGGGCTACTCACCAGGATGGTGGACATGAACTTGTTGAGGAAAATGACCTGGATGCAGCCCACGGTCAGGGTCACGCTGGTGTCCACCCGGCTCATGTCCGTGTAGGCGTCGCCCTCGGTGGCATCGACGTGGTTAATCATGCGGAAGTCAAACACCTCCTTCCCCGCGATGGACACCGCCTTGGGAAAGACCACAGTTACGGTCACCCGTCAGTCACACGGACCTGCTCCCGTTTCATTTCAGTCGAGAGGTTTGCGCTACCTTGACCTGTCCGTACACATTACACTCCAGCGTATTTGTGATTTTCAAAACCTGGAACGTGGCCCAGGCAGCACGTTTCCATGGTAACCATAAAGATAAATAAAAAAAACATGGGTCCATTTTTCACATCCAAGTGTTCGCGATGCGTCTCCTCCTCCGTCCCAGTTCAACTGCGATCGGCAGCCGTAATATAGATTGAAAATTATTACTACCCTAAAATAAATAAAAATGCGGCGCTTGAAGTTCCCTCGGATCTTGCAAGCACCAGTGGAACCCTACGTCATTTATTTACGAGGCAACGAGAACTATTCTAAAGGCAGGTTTTGAAAACCGATCCTGTACATACTGTCAGAAACGTTCTGAAACGTTTTTTCGACTCTACCTCCAAGGGGTTTTAAAGGGTCCCCTCTGTTCCCTCTAGGGTCTTTCAGCGCACTTATCCCTGGTTATGGGTATGCACTTTGTTGTACGTCGCTCTGGATAAAAGCGTCTGCCAAATGCCATTAATGTAATGTAATGTAAACGTTTTCAAAACCCATGGATTTCATAGTTTTAAGGAGCTGAAAAGAAAGGTTTTCAAAAAGGTTTTCAGTGCTAGTGTGTACGACTTGGCAAACTGAGCTTTCAGGGGATATCTACTGATGTTTACATTATTTGTGTGTGACTGTGTGCCTATTTTTTTAAACCTGTCAACATGCAATTTTATTAGAAAAATATACTTTTGAATACAGCACCTCTCTTGCACAGCGCATTGCCTACCTTCTTATACAGGGCGTCTTTGTCACAATCCAGAATGACAATGTTCTTCAGGTTGGCTGAGACCTCCAACGCCTTCTTCTTCATCTGAACTCCAGCCACAAGGCCTTCGCAAATGCAACCAAAGCCCGATCATTACCGTTACACTATTATTATTCATCTTCTTAATGTATTTACTGTTGATATTATTCTCAGTATGTTTCATATATGACGGAATTTCCTGTCACAATTTTCCAACACTATACAGTAACCACAAGTGACCACAAGATGGCGCTGACACCACGCCAATCTCACGCCACTCCCATCGGCCGCTACACAACGGAAGCCTGGCTGATTGAATCAATACGGGATTCATCAACCTGCCGGAAATCAAAATGCACGTCTAAAAATACGGGCTCATCAAGACAGAGGTTTCCATAGCAACGCTGGATGAGGGTAATCAAACAGGAAGCGTCCCACCTGCTCAGAAAGTGACATCAGCAGCGCAGATCACACATGCTCGGTAAGGAGGGAAGGGGGTTTGGGGGATGTGGCCGTACCCTCGATGCTGATCTCAGAGATCTGTGCCTTCTGGCCACGGATAAACACCTTCAAACAGGACAGATCTGCTCTGATGTGCAAATTCACCACATCCTCAAACTTGGACTTCTTTGGTGCTGGAGATAGATAGATAGATAGACAGATAGATAGATAGATAGATAGATAGAGAGAGAGAGAGACACAGAGACACAGACAGAGAAAGCGAGAGATCGAGAGAGAAAGAGAGAGAGAGACTTATTCAAGTGATATGATAAGGGCCAACCCCAGCACTGCTCAGTACAGTTGCCATGAGAAACCGTCACTTTGATGTGATCTTGAAACATGAATATACTGTCCCACAGCAGCATTGTTACCATGGAAACAGAGAGCTGCTGAACATGACCTCTGTCCGCAGGGCCTTCAGAGAAAGTTTGTGTGGGGAAACAAACTATTAACACTGGTGTTGGATAATCTGGTGTTGGGTAATCAGGGATGTAATGCTGGTGTTGGGTAATTAACAGAGGAACACTAGTGTGGGGAAAGTAGGGGTGTAACAAATGTATTCCATTTTGAAGAAGAACACGAACACACGATTATGTTATGTGAACACATAATACATCTTTTAAAGGTACAATAGGTAAGATTTTTGTGTTAAAACATTGTTACAAGACCACTGCAAAATCCCTTCCTCTCATTGAAAAAGGCTCACTGACATGTTGGCTCACCCTCAGCCTGTGTTTAGAGCCCTTAAATTCAGGTGTACATTTGTAGGGCCGTCAAAGCTCATTGGTTGAAAAACGGTTCAACTGCCACAGCCAATGCCATGTGGGCTTATTCTGATTGGTTGTGTCGCTGCCGAAATTGCACTCTAGACAAGCAATCACTGAAACTCTGTGTACTATTGCTTATTATCCTAGCAAAGACTACATATCTAGTTATAAAACGATACCAGTTTGTTATCGGTAGCAATAAGCAAATTAGCTATAGTTAGCTTAAAGAATTTACAAATATCCACTTATGATAAAATATAGGCAATACGAACATAGTAGCGATTGCACAAGCATTGTGCTTCAGGTGGATATTTGTACATTCGGGAAGCTAACTAGTAATCGCTAATTTGCTTGTTATAGCGAACTGGTATTGTTTTCTAACTAGATAAGTGATAGTATACAGAGTTTCAGTGATCGCTTGTCTGGAGTGCAATTTGGGCAGCTACACGTTCCTTTTGTCTCTTTATGTGTTCATAACCGTAAACCTTTATTTCTCTCAAACTGCAAGTTGCAGTTGCATCATTTGTGGTAGACTATCATATCTTAGTTACATAGCCAGCTAGTTATGCAGCCAAATAACTTTCTTGCTCACAATATAGTTGGTTAGCTAAAGTGAAAACTATAAATAGTGTTGTGTAGCACACCAAAGTCAAGATCTCATTAAGTCACCTGTTCGGTGAACATTTTCTTACAGGAACCCTACGAAAAGATGGCAGGCTCTGTTGCGTTTGTCACTGTCAGCTTTCTAAAACAGTGCACGAGAACACTGAACTGTATAATAACGATTTATATTACGCGTTACATTAATAGACTGTGGGAAGCATGAACAGTGTTGTGGCTTGATGTTGTCTGTCGTTGCAATTCCTCTCCTGACCGTTAGGAGTCAGAAATTACCGACTGTACCTTTAACATTTAAAATGAAAAAGATGAGAAAATGGGAGCCAAGCGACAACAGTAGGGAACGCCAATCCCTCATGAAGATCGGCGATCCCTCAATCTATGGTCGATCGGCACAACCCTAGTGGGCATACTGATTTTCTTGGTGATGGTGGTCTCCTCCTTCTTCTCCTCCTCCTCCTCCTCCTCCGGGATGGCGGGCAGCTCCTCCAGGCCCTCCTGGGCCTCCTTCTTTGGAGGAGGCATCAGGTTGCTGAGGAAATTCATGGCGTTGAGCAGAGCCTCCACGTGCAGGTGTATATCCAGAGAGGAGAAATTCACCTGGAGAAACAGCAGGTGCACAAACACATCAACACTGCAACACTGCAATTCACACCGTCATTCACATCGTAATTCACACTGTAATTAACATTGATGTTGACACTGTAATTAACACCGTAATATACATCATAATTCACACTGCAATTAAAACTGTCATTCATTGTAATTAACATTGTAATTCACACTGTAATTAGCACTACCATTGCACTTATGAATAATTATTTTACTATTCTTAATTGGAAAAAATGTTATTGCTACTTCTGGGTCAGTTTATTTGATTAATCTACCTATCCACTCAAGCACTTGGAACAGTACTTCCCTCTCTTGTCCCTGGTTATGCTTTGCACTTTATTGTACGTCGCTCTGGATAAGAGCGTCTGCCAAATGACTGTAATGTAATGTAATGTAATGTCATTCAAACTGTAATTAAAACTGTAATTAACACTCAAATTAACATTGTAATTCACACTGTAATTTCTATTGTCATTCACAATAATTAACACTGAAAGTCACGCTGTAATAATTAGCATTGTAATTCACGCTGTAATAAACAACACTGTAATTAACATTGAAATGAACACCAGAAATCACACTGTAACTAAAGTAACATTTGGCACTGGCTGCAGTACAAAGGGTAAGTATCATACTGACCTTTATAAGCTGCTCAGTGTTTTTGTAAAATGTCTTGAATTCTGGAGCGTTCTTGTCTGCCTGTAAAGACGGAAAGAGGGAAATGTATTAACGGACAGCACCGTGTCCGGGTGGAAGGTGACCACATATGGTCCTGTCTTCAGGTGGAAGATGACCGCATTTGGACCAGTCTCATGGCCATGTGTACCTTGGTGTACTCCAGAGTCAGAAGGTCAACCTCAGTGTTGTCCAGAGTGGTGATGAGGTGAACCGGCTTTTCCTCTCCATCTGAGAGAGAAAGAGAGAGGGAGAGATGCAGAGAGGTTAGCTGTACTTTTTCTTTTTACCCCTGAGCCTGGGACATTTGGGGCAGGTATGAGGTCTTGAACCACCGACCTTCCGGGTCCCAGTCATGTACCTTAGCCACTATACTACAGATATGATATGGGGTAGATATGAAGTCTTACCCATGTACTCGGGGCATTTGAGGCAGATTTCCTTCAGGAATGTGTTGGAGGACATGTCGAAGGTGCAGAGCTTCAGTCTCGTCCCAAGCCCCTCGATCTCCAGGTGCAGGACGGTGATCTCACGCCCCTCCGATACCCTGCACAGCTGGACCAACACCTGCCAGGGACAGACACAACTGAGTGAACCAACCGAGATCTTACTAACATCGTACCATTACTACTACTTACCTACATCTTACCATTTACCATTACTTTACCACCAACAAACTATTTACAACTACTTATCCAACATCTTACCATTTACACCTACTTTACCAACACAACAGATCTGGGTCAAATACGCTTTACTGAGCTAGTCTGGTGCATTGGAGCCAATTAAATACAGTGAAAAAGTGCAAACCGTGTCTTCTGTTCCTCTCGGTTGGCTCAATTCCACCAGTCAAGATGATTTGTGTAATTGAATCCAAAACAATTACGTAGTTCACCCAGGTCTACAACACCATGCTCACTTTAAACTGCCTTTCAGCTTTGAAGCCGAGTTGAAAGACAACGATGTCCAGAAGCTCAGGAAATGCCAGAAGCCCCTCAGAGGCCAACAGCCATCTTCAAGGCCAGCCCTGACTATTCTATCTCTGAATGCTGAAAGACTGTCTGCAACTAAAGAAGAACTCTGCAAAGAATGTCAGTGTAACATTCTCTGCCTACAAGAAACCCACCGTGGACCTAAAAATCCTTGCCCTTGAGTGGAAGGTATGACCACCCCTCATAGAAAGACCACGAGAAAGATGGAAGCATCATGCTAGAAAAAAATGCATCGGCGAAAAAAATTGGTGAATCAACATCAAAGTCCTAACCGCTGAGAGTTACCATGGCCTCAGGGTACAAATCGCCTCCGTACCCTTAGAGATGCCTGAAATACCATCATCCGGAAAACCGAAGATTGTGATCGGCAAAGGGGATACGCCAACAACAACGCAGGCGGAGATGCAGTAGAAGCATGGGCTGAAAACAGCCAGCTTAATCTGATCCACGATGCCAAACAACCAAAGTCCTTCAACAGCGGGCGATGGAGAGCAGGCTAAACTCGCCCTGGTCTGAGTTTATCACTCTGAGAGCGCAGGCCTGTCTACGGGCAGTCGTTTGGGTCTACCTGCATTTCTCTCTCTCCTCTGCCTTAGAGGGTGAAGGGAGCCCTCACCATCTCTCTGAGGGCTGAGGCCTTGCATCGATTATCAATTACCCCCTGCCCATTATGAACTCCGCTTTCGAGCACCTCCAGGGGGTCGTCGTACTTCACCAACCTCGATCTCCGCAATGCATACAGTACGGTGCATATTTGCGAGAGAGACGAATGGAAGACCGCATTTCATATTTGTAGTGGCCATGAGGAGTACTTAGTGATGCCCTTTGGGCTCACTAACGCCCCCTCGGTGTAACCAATAGCACTGCAGAGAACAGGACAGGGTGTGCCCTTGCTCATACAGAACAGTGGTATTACACATGCTCGATGGTTAATTGATGACTGTTTGGCATTACCATTTCTTAGATGAGGAGTAAAGACCTTTGAATCAGATGTTAAGGTCAGAGCTCAAGACCTTTGGATCAGATCTTAAGTTCAGAGCTTAAGACCTTTGGATCAGATCTTAAGTTCAGGGCTTAAGACCCTTGGATCAGATGTTAAGTTCAGACCTTAAGACCTTTGGATCACATCTTAAGTTCAGAGCTTAAGACCTCTGGATCAGATCTTAAGTTCCGAGCTTGGTAAAATGCTGACCTGGCTGATCTCAAAGGTCAGGAGGAAGTCGGTCATGTTCTTCTTTGGGTCCTTCTTCACCATCCCCCTCCTCTTCGTGGAGTCTGAACGCTGGACTGCGCCGCTCGGGAACTCGAACATGGGCTTGTCGTCTATGGGAGAGGTGGGAGCGTCGTAGAAGAGGTCCTCCTCTGAGCCTGCAAGCACACACGCACGCATGCACGCACGCACGCACGCACGCACGCACGCACGCACGCACACATACACACCGCACAACATACACACGCACATACACACACACACACACACGCACACACACACACACACATACGCACACACATACGCACACACATACACACCGCACAACATACACACACATACACCCCACACAACATACACACGCACCGCACAACATACACACACAGGTACACACACACAGACAGGTTAGTGTGTTCCTGCTGTACTCTCTGCAGTGCTGTGTGTGTAAGGGGCTTTGCCCTCCTTACAGGATTCGTAGATAAGAGAGCTACGCAGGTCTGCCACAGGTGGTTTCCTGGGGGTCATCTGAGGGGTGTACGACTGCCTGGGGGGCTGCAGAAAAGCAGAAAAACAGGCACTGAGCCAGAGGGTTCAGGGGTGCAGGTCACAGAGAAAAACAGGCACTGAGCCAGAGGGTTCAGGGGTGCAGGTCACAGAGAAAAACAGGCACTGAGCCAGAGGGTTCAGGGGTGCAGGTCACAGAGAAAAACAGGCACTGAGCCAGAGGGTTCAGGGGTGCAGGTCACAGAGAAAAACAGGCACTGAGCCAGAGGGTTCAGGGGTGCAGGTCACAGAGAAAAACAGGCACTGAGCCAGAGGGTTCAGGGGTGCAGGTCACAGAGAAAAACAGGCGCTGACCCAGAGGGTTCAGGGGTGCAGGTCACATGTGCGGGCAGGGTGGGAGGGGCTCACCTTGGGCAGAGGTGGGATGGGCGGCGAGGTTCGGGGGGTGGGGTGGCTCTCTGGGAGGGGGATGCTGTCGATCAGTCGCAGGACGCCCCCCAGTTTGCTGTCTGAGATGCGCACAGAGAGCAGGGGCAGCTCCCCCGAAACCTCAAACCTCAAAAGCAACACAAAAAAAACAGGTTTACAGCCCCGTCTGCACTGAAAACCAGAACTATGTATAACCTTAAGCATCAGAAGCAACAAAAAAACTTTTTTTACGGGCCCGTCTGCACTGAAAATCTAACCTCATATAACCTTAAACCTCAAACCAAAAAAAATGGCCCACTCTGCAAACTACAATCACATACACTCATGAACAGGTTTCGAGGCCCAGCCATTAGCATGAGCTAACTCCGTTAGCGCACCACTGCACTAGCGCTGGAACGCTGTGTAACTGACACACTCACTTGGGCATCCTGGAGTCCGTCACCACCATGGCCCGGCTGAACACCACCTTCAGATCCACCGGCTCCAGGATGTGCAGGTCCGACTGCTTCTGGTGCCGAGCGCTCTTCCAGTCTCCGTCTGCAGAGAGAGAGCAGCTAAAGCACCGTCCCAATCTACAGCTGCGCAGACAGAGCAGCTAAAACACCATCCCAATCTACAGCTGCGCAGACAGAGCAGCTAAAACACCATCCCAATCTACAACTGCGCAGACAGAGCAGCTAAAACACCATCCCAATCTACAGCTGCGCAGACAGAGAGCAGCTGAAACAGCATCTCAAGGCGACCTGTGCAGACAGAGAGCAGCCGAAACAGCATCTCAAGGCGACCGGCGCAGACGGAGAGCAGCGAGGCGTTGCCGGGGGCGACGGCCGCGGGACTCACCGGTACTGCTGTAGAGCAGCTGCAGGTTGCTGAGCTGCACGTCGAAGCGGTCGTACGCTTGCGACATGATGTCCACCAGTTTGTCCCGCCCGGCGCACAGCTGGGGCAGCTCCTGCCTGCTCTTACTGCTCACCTTTCAGAGAGGGCGGGGGAGAGTGTGCACGTAAACACACCGCTTCAGACCTAGGGTTTCAGTCTCAAAAAGCACACACACACACACACACACACACACACACACACACACACACACACACACACGTGCGCAAACAAGATACTATAAGCACACGTACTCACACAAGATTCTCTCCTACAACATACAGTCCCACAAGATACTCCACTGTAAGCACACACACTCACACATTGACATGCAAACATACACACACACACACACACACACACACACACACACACTCACACACTGACATGCACACACACAATACTGCAGTGCAGGGTTTTACCTTCAGATGCCCCATGTCCAGTAGCACCAGGTTCTGGGCGGTGTCATAAAAGCCCGTTTCGGGAACGATGACATAGGAAGCCATGAGGTTCACCTTCAGATCCAGAACCTTCTGGGTCTCAATGACATACATCAGGCCTGGATTCACACAAATACACATTTCACTTCATAATCACTTCTTAGAACCAAGATACCAATACTTGTTCACTCAGAAATAACAAACTACTGGATAAATATACTGTACTTATCCAGCCCAGAAAGCAACACCCCTAAACAGCACCCAGCAGAAACTATAAATCTTAACATAACAGGGCATTCAGTAAATACACAGTATCGTACACAGTGTTCAGTATAATTACACAGCACAGCGCACACACGGTATCTGAATGGGAGAAGGGGGGCGGGGTGCAGGGGAAGTGTGGGGTGATGACCACAGCTTCACTGCATCTATTTCACACTCCAATTCTTCTGAGAATCCTAGCCAGTAAACAAACAGTATTCTGTACTACATGCTCTGCAGTTTACACAGTGTTCTGTACACACATCCAGGAGTGCATGTGTGTGTGTGCGTGTGTGCGTGTGTGTGCGTTTCACCTGTAGACGTTCGGTCTCTGAACTGCTCCAGCTTCATGAGGGTGGCAGATGTGAGCTCGTCCAGCTGCAGTTCTTGCGGTGGCATGAAGAATGCAGACATGCGGTTTACCGTCACCTGACCAAGAGAGGAGAGAACACAGTGTCATCTTCCTGCGACAGAACAATCAACACAGCGTGAGGTCATCTGACTGAGACAGGAGAGACCACACGGCATGAGGTCATCTTACTGAGACAGTAGAGAGCACACAGCGTGAGGTCATCTTACTGAGACAGGAGAGACCACACAGCGTGAGGTCATCTTACTGAGACAGGAGAGACCACACAGCGTGAGGTCATCTTACTGAGACAGGAGAGACCACACGGCATGAGGTCATCTTACTGAGACAGGAGAGACCACACAGTGTGTGGTCATCTTACTGAGACAGGAGAGACCACACAGCGTGAGGTCATCTTACTGAGACAGGAGAGACCACATGGCATGAGGTCATCTTACTGAGACAGTAGAGAGCACACAGCGTGAGGTAATCTTACTGAGACAGGAGAGACCACACAGCGTGAATTAGTGTCTCTGATCTCTAGCAGCTGACTGCTTACAGTGGAGAATGAAAGGACAGACAGACGAACAGACGGACAGAGGACTGACTCACCGCATCGTAGACGATCTCGAGCGGCTGGGACTGCACGTGCAAGCGCTGGTCTGTGCACTCGCTGTCCAGGGGGTTGGTCTCGAACATCACGCTGAGCAGGGGCTCCTGGCTCTCCCTCTCCACGGTGCGCGAGGACAGCAGGACCGGGGCCTTCTGGCTCCGAGGGAGACCCGTCACATCGAACGAGTTCAGCTGCGCCGACAACCTGCGCCCGGACCCAGAGAAACCACTCACGTCCCAAACTGAGGAACTGCTCACCACACCTCCCAGAGAAACCACTCACAGGTATGGTATGGCAGGTATGTTTCAGGGAGGAAGAGGAGGGGGGCCACAGACATACTTAACGGCTTGTGCTCCAGGTCTCTGCGTCAGCAAGGCCCTCAGATCCATCACAGCCAGTCTGATTATCTCTGGTTTGCTTTTGCTCTCTTTGATGGAAATCGACATGCTTGTCAACTGGAAATTTATCTTCAAATCCTCAAACTGCAAAAACAAAAATGGATATTATGAATAATAACGTATATTTTTATAGGGATTAACTGCATTCAGGCGAGTCATTGCCGCCATTAAGATGTGAGTCACATTGCTGTGATTCAGGCGAGTCATTGCCGCCATTAACAGGTGAGTCATATTGCTGTGATTCAGGTGAGTCACATTGCCGCCATTAACAGGTGAGTCACATTGTCGTGATTCAGGTGAGACGCTGGAAAGCAATAAGCGCCATCCCAGAGGTGTCCGGGTGCAGGCCTGTTCTGATTGGTGGATGAGGTGGGAAGGGGGCCACTCACGTCCTTGGGCAGGTTGTGATTGACAGCTGCCTCGCTGTAGCCAATGGCAGTGTAGAGCCGGGCCTTCTCTGCAGGGGTCATGAACTCATCAAACCCTGCACAGGGGGAGAGAGACAGGGAGAGAGGTTTACATTAGGTAGAGAGAGTGGGCTATAATTAGGGGTGTTGATAAAGGTTAGTGGTGGACAGAATGAGGTATTTGGGGGGAGGAGGGGGGTGTATACTTCATCACTGACTAGGTACCCCTCCCCAGATGCATGTACTTGTAGGCATGGTAACCTGGTGGTGACCCGGACTGACCTCCAGATTTGACCTCCTTCGGGGCCGGGGTGTCACTGGACCAGCCCCACATCCAGCCGAACCAGCCCTGGGACTCCTCCTCCTCCACCTTCATCCCCGGCCTGTAGATCGTCAGCCCCAACTTCATCGCCTGGGCAACGCGAACACGGGCGCCCATGTTAGCGACCATTCGGTTATTTACCAGGGCTTAAATCTCAACATCCGTTTCCCTCCTGTTCTTACGCAAAACAACCGTTTAATCCCCCGCGATTAAAAACCACCATCCGCTACGTAACCGACAGGAGTCTAAATCCTCTCTAACAAAACAGCCCAGATACAAAACAACAACAGAAAATCTGAAATTATTTTTACCCTTAAAGGTACAATAGGTCATTTTGAACTTCTAACGGTAAAGAGAGGAATTGCAGCAAAAAACACCCTCAAACCACAGCACTGTTTATCCCACCCATTCTCTGTGAACGCACTGAAGTTGAACCACCCTCACGCCATTGGCTGTGGCAATTAGAACCAATTTTCAGCCAATGAGCTTCAATTATTGTACAGCTATACAATGTTTTGGTACAGAATGTCAGTCCATCAACTGTATATTTTTAAACCCAAATTTGGGGTTTAAAAGGGTGAGGGTGAGTTAACATGTCAGTGAGCCTTTTTCAATGATAGGAAGGGATTGTAATGGTCTTGTAACAATGTTTTAACACAAAAATCGTACCTATTGTACGTTTAAAGTGGAATGTTTAAAGATACAATCGAGACTTTATCAAAAATAGGGTTTGTCCAAGTGTTACTGTTTAATATTACAAATGTACAATACCTCCATCTCCGCTTGCTGGCGTGCCAACGTGATGTTAAAAATGTCCAGTGTTTTCTCGAGCTCCTGGTAACAAGAAACAAGAAACATCATTCATTAGGGCTGAACAAAGATGCATTTTCCTGGCGAGATGGCGCCGTCTCTCTCCATACCTCCAGTTCACGCAGGATGTCCTCGGCAGGCTTCTTGCTGGTGATCTTTTTCTTGTAGAGCTCTCTATAGCTCTTGACTTTCTTCCGGTGAGCTCTGATATGTTTCCAGGACCACATGTGCAACGCGGGCTTGACGTTCACCTCTAGGATCCCCGTTATCACATACTGCCACCTGCAATGTTAATACAACGTTCAGCGACGTAAGGGCAACGTTCGGCAACGATACAGCAACATTCAGCAACGTTACGGCAACATTTGGCAATGTTAGGGCAACATTCAGCAACGTTAGGGAAACGTACAGCAAGGTTAGGGCAACGTTCAGCAAGGTTAAGGCAAACGTTCAGCATCGTTAGGGCAACGTTCAGCAACGTTAGGGCAACATTCAGCAACGTGAGGGCAATGCTCTGCAAAACTATGGTAATGTTCAGCATTAGGGAAGTATTAAACAATGTTGAAACAAAGAGAAACATTCAGCAACGTAAGAGAAATGTTCAGGCAATGTTAGGGAAAGGTTCAGGCAATGTTAAGGCAGTTGAATGGATGCTATGGAGAGAGGGCTGCAACTGGAGGCAGGGCTGACCATTGGTAGGCGTTGGTGTGCACGGGGATGTCAGGGCGGTACTTCCGGTAGGGCAGGTTGCGGGACATCATGTCCACAGACCCCAGAAGCTCCAGGATGCTCACGTACTGCAGACAGGAGAGACCGTCAGAGCAGGATTACAGGCCCAGTGACGTTTCTCTCATGGTCTCTGAGTGGTTTGTGCTGGTAGTATTATTATTATTATTATTATTATTATTTTTTTTTTTTTTTACAAACATGCAATCTCCAAATACTCTCCCCCCCTCCCCCATCACCCAACCATACATTATCACTTTACTAATCCAGGTACAGGTACTAGATAAATAGCAGACCAGTTAACAAGGTTATTATAAAACAGGACACATAGAGTAAAAACATATTACTTCAGTAGTAAAACTTTCACAACTTGAGTGGTTTGTCTTGTGCTCTGTGGGATAGTTTATCCTGTGGCCCTGTATATCACGTGTGTGTTTTGCCTCCAAAATTAATTACCAAAGCTCGTCCTGGCAGAACAGTCAATAATCTCTCAACCCCTGCCCTGTTTTCATGAACAATCAGCAGGAGGAAATGCGTAACAGCCAATCAGAACGGAGGCTGGCCCCAGGCCCTCCCCTTCACCTGCAGCCGGTTCAGCTCCATGGCCACCTCGGGCAGATTGAGCATCAGGTCCACTTTTGGTGCCGAGAAGTCCAAGTCCGAACGCGGGTTCATCCTCAGCTTCGCCCGCGCAGAGATCGGCCGGAAAACTGCACACAAAGGACACGCGTGCTGTCACCTGCACACCTGTCTGAGCTCACCTGCCCCCTGAATTTAGTCAGGACTGGGCTTTAGCTGTGTCTCAGCATGCACATTCCTCATTAATTTAGTCAGGACTGGGCTTTAGCTGTGTCTCAGCATGCACATTCCTCATTAATTTAGTCAGGACCGGGCTTTAGCTGTGTCTCAGTATGCACGTTGCTCATTTATCCTGCTCAGCTTTCAGTATAAACACCAGCCAGGTGGCTTTGATTGACAGGCCACACCCGTTTTACTCACTGAAGTCGTAATCCTGTGGAATGAGGTTCTGCATGGCTATGTTGTCCTGCAGGCACCTCTGGGGAAACACACACAGACAGGAAGTGCTGCAATTACTGGTCACAAACAGACAGGAAGTGGTCTAACAAAGCGTAAAAAGAGCAATTAACGTGAAACACAAAAACACTGGCTGCTGACAGAGGCTAACTCAGCCTGGTACATTCCCTTCATTAAGGTCCCATATTGATGGGGGATGACATTTCCCTCGCTATGTAGATTATAGGTGAAGGTGAAAGTATCAATTGCACAGTCCCCTAATAAGTCCACACAAACCGTATGAAGAAACTGTGCATTTAAACGATGGCGTTCAGCTCGTTGGTTCACTGATATAAATGAGCCAATAAAACAGCCTGTTCTTGGTAAAGCTCATGAGGTGCTGGAAAATGGACATATCTTGTTTTTGGCGCTTAAAACCACACAAACACCTTCTTACGGATATCAGGACCTAAAATAAAACACTGGAAAGGTGTACAATATAGGACCTTTAAATCATAAAGCTCTCATCACAAGTGTAACACTCCTGAAGAGTGAAATAACTACAGCACTGGTAAAGTGAGTGTGTTTAAACGTGTAACCCAAACCCAGAGGCCACTGACTCAGCGCCCCCCTCTCGCGTCACCTCTCCTTCCAGACCACACAGAGCCGGCCTCTCATCGGCATGGCAACCGGCCGCCGGACTCACCAGAGCCTCGTCCGAGCTGTGATTGGAGTAGAGCTCGGAGTCCACATTCCAGTAGGCGAAGAGGCTGTCCAGACGCACGATCTGCGCGGAAAACAAAACAACAAAGCGCACCGCTGACTCACGCGGGATACAAACACCTCCCGAAAAGGCTACAGTGTCTGGCGTGCTCCAGCCTGTCCTCCTGAAACTACCGTGGTTAGGAGAGCACAGACATTAAAGCGCTACCTGACTCCACCAGTCACAGGCCAGGAGCCCTCCTATGCACAACTGGATAACCTGGTTTCCTCCGCAACCACAGCGGGTTGTGGAGGTTAGGGTTCGGAGGGTTAGCGGACTGGGTGTGACTGTGACTGTGTTCTTAATTAATTAAGACAGTGAAGGTGGATCAACTGCTGTGCTGAAACATTCAGACTGCAGCATATGACAGTTGATAAGGGGTAGTTGGATTTTGGGCTTCAAAATACATTGAGAAAAAGGTAATGTTGACTGAGGAAGGGATATATTCAAGTGGGGGAATAACATGTTTACAAGAAAAGATACATCTTACAAAGCAGAAAAGATAAGGTATGACATCAAGGCCTGGCTTCTGTTTATTCAATGTGTCCACACCAACCCAGCCCCCTGATGAGCAATCAGTATGACACAAATACCCTTTGGTAGTAAACATCTTTAGAAATCCTAACATTGTACTTTGGACATTGTAAAACTGATAAATGCTTAGACAGCTTAAAATTCACGCGTTAAACAAAGCAACAGGTATAAAAAGGGACTGCCCCTCTTGCATTTTGGGGAAAGTGTCGGTAAGCACATACCCCCGTTCTTTATTGGCTTGCAAGTACGAATAAAGTCTTTAAATGCTCCTGTTGTGTTGAATCAAGTTCTTCCCCCTCTGCTGAAATAGGATATTTCCACAACAGTGTGTGTGCTAATGCGTGCATGTGTGTATGTTAGGGCAGTGGGCTAGTGAATTGTGTGTGTGTGTGTGTGTGTGTGTGTGTGCGGGTAGGATAAGATTAGGGCAGTGAATTGGGGGTATGTTTCTTTACCTTGTAGAAGAGCTTGGATTTCTCATCCAACAGACAGGGAGTCCAGTTCTCATCTGCGGTCTGAAGGGAGACACGGTGAGGAAGGGGTTAAAAACAGCTACACTCACTGAACCAACATGCACATGGCATCCACCTACGACTCACACATTAGACACTAAAGTTTCTGAACACATCAACATGTGAACCTGATCTTCATCTATTCTCTAAGCTTCCATGCAGAACAAGCCTAAATTCAGTACTCTGAGAAGCACTCCTACAGTCTCAGAAATAAAGGTACAAAAAGTAGAAAAGGTAGAAATGCTTGTATCTTGGGCGGTACCCTATAGGCACATAAGACTGTTCCCCTAGCCGGCAATAGAGAATAGATTTGTACAATGTTTGCTTGGAAAAAGAACTCAATAGTACCCTCAATGAATATTACAGTAAGTTTAGGGTACTTTCCGGAAATTTGGATCCTTGAAGAATAATACAAATGTATCTCCACTGTCACTTTATTTCTGAGTGTAACACAGTAACCAGTGATGTCACTGAGGAAAGAGAGCGGGGCCTAAATGGGGCAGGGCTGAACGGGGCGTGGCAGTCACCTGGAGACTGAGGTTTTGTAGTGACACTCCAAAGGACAAAGGGCAGTTTGGGTTGGTTACCTGTGAGGGATAAAGCAGGTACAGCATTAACACACGAGCGCCAAGCACTGACTGGTGGTGGAGGGGTTTCCCAGCAGGCTGTGGGATCAGGCCCAAAGGCTGGCATTGAACGGCAGCCATTTTAGGCACTGTGTCCTAGTCACGTTGTTATAAATTCATAAGAGAGAATAAGACTGTATTGAATCAGCTTCTAACTTAATAAAAAATGCATCAACTCAAATAGTGCATGTTCTGTGCTGCGTGCCCAGCCCAACCAGCAGACTGAAGGAGTAATGTACACACAAATATAAGAACATATAATCACAAGCACACACACACACTCACACAAGCACACACACACACACACACACACACACAAGAACACAGCACACACGCACGCACACGCTCACGCACAAACTCACACACACACTCACACACACACTCACTCACACACACACTCACACACTCACACACTCACACACTCACACACTCACACACTCACACACTCACACACTCACACACTCACACGCACACACACAAGCACAAGCACACACACAAACAGACCCACAGACATACACACAAGCACACACACATACACACACTCACACACTCACACACACACACACACACGCACACACACGCACACACACGCACACACACGCACACACACGCACACACAAGCACACACAAGCACACACAAGCACACACACACACACACACACACACACACAAGCACACACACAGACAGACCCACAGACACAGACATACACACAAGCACACAAGCACACACACACACACACACACACACTCTGGAGAGCACTGACAGGAGAGCACAGCACTCTGCACACACACACATGAAGCAGGCAATTAAAAGGCCCTCACCTGGTCCTCGTATCGGATGTGTATGTTGGAGATCTTCACCTGCAGGTTCTTGATCACCTGAGTGACCAGTTTCTCCATAAAGGTATCCTGCTTCTCCACATTTGGATCTTCTACAGGCCAAAAGACAACATAGCCACATCATCAGCTTCTCAGCATCCACTCACGCCATGCACACATTTAAATACACTTCTATGTGCATGTACACATGTGCTAGGAGGCAATGATTTACAGTGAAAAAAATACACTCAGTGAGCAAGAGGGAGACCTGTACACTAGCTTGTTAATGAAAATATTTAACCTGCCAATCATGTGGCACGAACTAAATGCGTAAAAGCATGCAGACGTGGTTAAGAGGTTCAGCTGTTGTTCAGACCAAATGTCAGAATGGGAAAGAAATGTGACCCAAGTGACTTTAACTGTGGAATGATTGTTGGTGCCAGACAGGGTGGTTTAAGTATCTCAGAAACTGCTGATCTCCTGGGATTTTCATGCACAACAGTCTCTAGAGTTTGCAGAGAATGGTGCGAAAAACAAAAAAAACATCCAGTGAGCAGCAGTTCTGCAGGCAGAAACACGTTAATGAGAGAGGTCAGAGGAGAAGGGCCACACTGGTCAAAGCTGACAGGAAGGTGACAGTGACGGAAATAGCCACACATTACAACAGTGGTATGCAGAAGAGAATCTCTGAACACACGCGTCAAACCTCTTAAGTGGATAGGCTACAGCTGCAGAAGACTTAATAAGTCTAATAAATCAGTCTAATAAATAGCTAGTAAAGTGCTCACTGACTGTACGTATGCTTACAACCTGTCTGTTTTGAATGTGTGATGACATATCAGGTAACACTTGGGTTCAACTTACTCTGTTATTGTGATAGAAAAGAATTATATTACTCGACAGCTGCCTTTTTGGCTCGGTTTTAATTGGCTTATTTTAGCAGGACAGTGCCGATTGGCTGCTTTGAACCGTTCGTCCAGCACTGCGACCTCTGAACTCTGACCTTTCTCTGCTGCTTTCTGTTTGGTCTCCTCGATCCGCTGCAGCTCTCTCTGCCTCGCCTCCTGCAGCTGCTTCTCCTCTTTCTCTGCATCGTATTTTATACCTGAAACACAGATTACGTCACATCAATAACACGAGAGTGTGGGATCACTTCCAGGTCAGAGTTCAAGGCTGTGGCAATGAGTGTGAGACCACTTCCGGGTCATTATTTACTTTATTTACACTCGGGAAGGAAACATTGAGGGAGAATGTTTTACTAGTGTGCTGACTTTACAATAAAAGATAATACTTTAAAGTAGAAATCAACAAATATGTTGACAAATAGCCTAACACAAAAAGAAAACATCAAAACATAAAAAATGGGAGTCAGGTGAGGCAGAATATTGAAAATATCGGATATCAATCTATCATTGTTTACATTTACATTTTAGTCATTTGGCAGACGCTTTTAATCCAAAGCGACTTACAAGTGCATAGGTTCTTCCACAAGCTAAAGCATCACATCCATAACTAGTAAAATACACATGAAGTGTTGTTCTAAACAAAAAATACAGTCATTGTAAGTTAAATTATTTTTATTTTTTTGGGTTAGACAAGAGGGATATCGAAAAGGGGAGGAGGGGGGGGGAAATCAGGACGGAGGACTAAGGTACATGTTTAAATCATTCACAGTTAATACAATAACTGAGTTTAAATGTGTAACGCAGAGTTCAGTGAGTGTGAGAGCACTTCCAGGTCACGGCTGCAGTTCTTACTGGCCGCGGGGACTATGAGAAGGAAAACTCCATCCAGTGTAGCTTCCACAGACTGAGTGTACAGGTTCTTCCATGGGATCTTCAGCTCCAGCCGTCCTGGGGAAAACCAGCACAAACCAGTCAGAACCAGCCAGAGCCAGTCCTACCCCATCTAAACCAGTCAGAACCAGCCAGAGCGAGCGCTAACCCATCCGAACCAGTCAGAACCAGCCAGAGCGAGCGCTAACCCATCCAAACCAGTCAGAACCAGCCAGAGCTAGTGCTAACCCATCCAAACCAGTCAGAACCAGCCAGAGCGAGCGCTAACCCATCCGAACCAGTCAGAACCAGCCAGAGCGAGCGCTAACCCATCTAAACCAGTCAGAAACAGCCAGAGCTAGTGCTAACCCATCCAAACCAGTCAGAACCAGCCAGAGCGAGCACTAACCCATCCAAACCAGTCAGAACCAGCCAGAGCTAAAAGTGGCTAAAACCGGGCTTTGTTTTTGATGCTAATTTCCTGGTGTTGCTGAGATGGTGCTCACTAGAACCTCTGCGGTTGGCTCCAGTGGAGGAGTAACAGCCACCTTTTCAATGCAAAATCAATTGTAACAATGTGGTAAAAATACAAAGTCAATAATTTTTTGCCAGAGGAAAATGTAGTCATAGTCTGTGGTTTCTCTTCAGTCAATGTCGCTCCGTTTTTTCTTCAAGTTATTGCGCAATTAGGACAATACAGTAGCAGTAAATGGTGAATGCTTTCTGAACAAATCAGGGACAGTTTACGTCACTCTCTCACACGTTTAGTGTAGGAGCCACACTCGGCTTCCTTACTGCGCCGTCTCTGGCTCAAAAGTCTATAACACGGCGGGCGCCCGTAAACTTGGCTTCCACAGTTTCAAAAACGCTTTTCACTAGCCCATGGATAACCAGCGGGGAACATTACAGGGACTATTGTTTTCCACAGTCTATGTTCAGAACCAGTCAGAACCAGCCCTAACTTGCCCTAACCAGCCTGACCCTGAAATGCGTGTCCAGCAGAGAGCAGCAACATAATTATCTGGGATCAGCAGCTGAATGTGAGACACGCCTGATGTAAACACTGCCCCGCCCTTCCACAGGAACACAGCCACAGCCAGCAGCTGGATTCATACAAATCATTTCTTCTGCACAAGAGCACGCAGGCTAATACGTCTCTGTTAGTGCGCAGAAAGTCAACAGTGAGCGATGCCAATGTAGGCTCAGGGAGCATGTCAGCAGAGTCAAATGAGCATTTAAAGCACACAAATAATGTGGCAACAAACAGAGACACTGTGGCAGGGAGGTTCTTACCTATGTGCCCGGCTCGGACCTTAAAAGGAATATCCAACTGACTCTGTGGGAGAGGGATAGAGAGAGGGAGAGAGAGAGGGGGAGAGAGGGGGAGAGAGAGGGGGAGAGAGGGGGGGGAGAGAGGGGGAGAGAGAGGGAGAGAGAGGGATATTAGGCGTACTTTTTTTTACCCCTATACTTGGGGCATTTGGGGCAGGTATGAGGTCTTACAGTGCTGTGAAAAAGCATGTTCCCCCTTCCTGATGTCCTCTATTACTGCATACTGTTCACACTGAATAGTTTCAGAGCTTCAGACAAAATGTAATATTAGACAAAGGGAAACCCGAGTAAATGCAAAACACAGAGTAAACATCAGTGATACATGGAGTCAACAGAGCCGTCAGCCTGAAGACAGAGGGCGAGCAGGCGAATGAGTGAATAAGGAGACTGAGTACGGTTAAGATGAGGATTACTGTAACCGACATGCCCACGAGCCTCCCCAGCACTCACTTTAACAGAGAACACGTACAGAGCATAACTTACCAGCGCATTTTCCTTTATTGTAAGGTTTTTTAATACGGCATCCCCTGCAAAACAAAAACAAAAACACAGTTGTGTGTTAGGCCCATACACCATGCATAAAAACGTGTAGCCCCTATAAACCATACATAAAAACATGTAAACCTACCGAAGTAAAATAAAATCCGTGAGTTTAAAGTGTCCTGTGATTTGGAAAGGAGCCGGAACGAAAAAAATTCTAATTAGACAACATCCTCGGATTAAAAAACCAGCAAGACCATCAAACCCCGGCGAAGCAAATGATGACTCAGAGTTATTAACGACACAGAGTTATTTCAATACCTGCACGTTATCTGGCAGTGTCCCAATAAACGTCTACAACAAAAACTAATTACTTGTGTGTGTCAGTGTCGTCTGGTATAACGTAAACTATGAAGCTAGCAAACGTTAATGCAGTGAGGATACATTATTGCAATAGCGTTGCTTAGCTAAGGTTAGTGCAGTGGGGATAAATTATTCCTACTACCGTTGCTTCGATAGTCGAGTGGGGGATACATTATTGCTAGATAACGTTCACAATACCATTGTTTAACAACCAATAAACTACTGTTCAGCGGAAGAATACATTTACCATAAAACATAGTTCCATTAAAAAGACATTAATTTAAACTTTGTCTTGTCTTTCTTTAGTAAAATTTTGAAAGATAAATCTGGTAACCGTTGTATAAAAGCGTTCTGGAAATCAAACCCGTCGCGCCTAACCACCCCGCTAGCTGTGCCAATATCCACGATATACCACGGGTTCTCGTTCCATAACGCTTAAATATGCGCATGTATATTCAGCACATGGATAGCAGACAGCATGACACAGGCTTATATGCGCATGTATATTCAGCACATGGATAGCAGACAGTATCATACAGGCTTATATGCGCATGTATATTCAGCACATGGATAGCAGACAGTATCATACAGGCTTATATGCGCATGTATATTCAGCACATGGATAGCAGACAGTATGACACAGGCTTATATGCGCATGTATATTCAGCACATGGATAGCAGACAGTATCATACAGGCTGGTGTACAGAGCACTTTCCCAGTGTCATTAATTTACTCCAAGTGCTTCCGTCCTGATCTCATCGTGGCCACTTCAGGTCTAAAGCTACTTCACTCTCACTCTCTGTAATTACATCTGTAGTTATTTATTCATTTCCTCTGGTGAAATGCCCAGGACCGCCGTTACTGCCCGCATGCTATCGCTGTCCTAGAAAGTGTGCACATGGGGCCTGTATCAAAAAGCAGGATTACCGAGTTAGCCGGATAACTGCTACGTACGACCCGAACAGCTCTATTTACCACAGTCCATGTTCCAGATTTGGGAGGGTTCTGGGTTTTACTCAGCGCACTTTGAAATAATGATTATAAATCATTTGTACTGCTACTGCTAAGAGCAGAGGGCAGTTCCGGACACCCCTTTCAGTCACAAAACCCACGGAACATCTCACCAGGACATCCCACGTCATAGCATTACCACAGGGGGTCAGGACCTTTAGTGACCTACTGCATCATGACGAGCATCCCTATCTTTACAGGGATGAAAGGGAGGCAGTGGAGACAAAACAATCAAACAGAGAGAAGAAAGAGCCTCGCTTTCAGGTTCAAGATGGCCACTGACACTTATTCAGAGGGCACAAGCAGCAACAACGAAAAAGCAGAAACGGTGTGCAGTGCAGTGTAGTACTGTGCCGTGCAGTGTTGGTGTAGTGCAGTGATATGCAGCGCAGTGCTGTGCAGCGCAGTGTTGTGCAGTGTTTGTGCAGTGCTTTGCAGTGTTATGCCGTGTTGTGTTGGTGTAGTGCAGTGCACAGCAGTTAGCATGGCATTCCATTCCATTCCATTTTACTTGGCAGACACTTTTAGGCAAAGTACAATAATTGCATACCAAAGGTCCTGAGAACAACGACAGAACAGGTCGGATAAGGTACAATTCACAAATAATCAGTTGTCTACAGCCATACGTATCTAGTACAGTAAGTCTAGTACAAATATTAAATAGGCCAAGTCAAGCATTAAGTAATAATGTAAGCAACTGCAAGATGAATAATGTAATAATGTAAGCAAGATATCAAGATGAATACAAATGCAACAGTCCTAGTTTAAAATACAGAGGACTAAAGCCTAGCTAGTTAAGGTACATTCCAGCTTCCATTCCACCCGCTTCAGTAACAGACTGAAAGGAAAAAGCCTCATTCTCAGGGTTCACCATGGAAACCCCCTTTGGCTCAGAGGTCCCAGGGGCTGGAGGTGAGTGACTGGGTTGCCAGACAGGTTAATAAATCCAGAGCCAAACAGCTGTCACCGTCTGCTAAGGAAGCCAAGGACCCAGACGCTGGACAACCGAAATACAAGCCTGCCAACAGTTTTGTTCTGAGAAAATCTTTAAAAAAGAAATAAAACTACCTACAACAAACGACCCCGCAAGGACGCACAAACTTTTCTGGCAAATACGTGTTCATTACCGTTTCACCTATATACAGCCGAGACGACTGTAGGAAAAAGGCTTAAATACCACATGTGCTTGTCAGTTCCATAGATCAGTTTGAAGCCAATCTTGGCAATACAGACTTTCCCTGCCTCTGGCAGCCGAGGGCTGCTTTTATGAAGCCAGTAGATGCAACCCTACCATAGGTACAGACCAGGCCAGCAAGCAGAGCGAAAGGTATGCTGGGAAAAGTGGGTATTGATCAGTTACACGTGTTAGAGAGAGGGAGGGGGCCAGGGGCTCATTCCAATCACTTTTTTTTTATATCCATCAGGAGACGCTTGGTAAAGTGGGAGAAAAAAAGAAATTAAGACAGGGAAATCAAGAAAATGTGAATTAGGCAAATGGAATGTCCTTGCTCCATCAAACTTAATTTCGAAGCCATGGGAGTTACAGCCATAAACTGTACATGGTCGATGGGGAGAGGTGGATCCATTTATACATCAGACTTTCTGAAAAAATATTTCCGCAAAGGATGCACTGATGTTTCCTTGCTCAAAGGACAGATTGGGAGTTCCTAACTTCTACTTCTAGCTCCTAGAAGGAACATTTAACAGGTTGGAATGTCCTTAAAGATGGCGGACCTCGATCGGTTTCTGGGTCAGAAGCAAGAAAAAGAAAAAATAGAACAATAAGCGACTGGAATGAGCCCCAGGGGTACGGGGAAGAAGAAGAGTTAGACATGGAGGTGTCAGGATGAATCACTACTCCCTTTCTTCTCTGTCAAACTGAAATAGGCTCCGATTGCGCTCCCAGCACAATCTCCTCTCTTCACAGCAATTCAAACAGCTCTTAATTTAAACCACGAGTGAAATCTGACATGGGCTAACAGATATCACGCTTATATCACTATGACTACGGCAGTATGACGAAAGTGTCATCGCTCCTGCAGGTGACTGCTTGGATTCACATTGATTTATGACAGACAGGAAGGTAGTGCTGGCGGGAAGGTAGGCGCGCTGCTCCGGTTACTGTTCAGTCGCTAATACAGTTATGTGTGTTCGGCGGTGAGCAGTTAGTGACGTGATGTGGATTTGGCGTCATTTATCTGCACGATGGCCTTGCAGCTTGCGTGACAGTAACCTAGACTTGGTATTCATGGACAGAATGCGCGGTTTGGCAGGACACCGTGACATTTATTACCATGTGAACTGGGGGCAGTGTTCATTCTTATGTCTGAGAGGTTATGAACACGCGTATGAACACCCATGACCTACACCGCAGCGAGTGGGATAATGACGCAACACCGTTATGTTTAAAGGCAAGAGCGATCCAGGGGAGAAGCGCGCGCACGCACGCATCCGTGTGGTCACACCGCTGAACTCTATGGGTCGCACTCACACCGTAGTGTTGACCCGCAGCTAGAGTCCGGCGGCGCACCAGTGGGGGCGGGGTGCGCTTCGGCGGGTTTTACATATCGCATTCCTGCCCTGTTCCCTAATTTAACGCTGAACACCCGAGGTCCCTGCGCCGTGTTTGTCACACACAGTCCCGTGCCAGTTTTTGTTTCGTTTATGACAGGTTAGTCGAATACGGCTATGACTAATGTAATTACGCAGACTAATGGCTAACATTCTCCGGTGCTGCCATTTCTTCGTGAGTGAAATATAATCTCACAATAATTAGCTAATCTAGGCATAACTTCAGTTCTCGCCTCGCCTATAAATACATTGCCACAGCCAGATATTAGCCAGGAAACTGTTGGCAACCGTTAGCGTTAGCTATTTTTGAAGTGTGCTGGGTGTGGACTGACAGTCGGATAATCCTGCTCTCACTGACACTCCTCTCCGCATCCGCAACAGCACAGGGTTGTTATTAATGCCGCAGACAAAGCACCGGGAGTCGAGGGAGAGGCCGTCAGCGGGGTCCCTCCGGGTGAAAGTGTTACCTCGCTGGGAACGCATGTAAATAAAGCAATGACACTGTGATTAGCTGCAGCTAGCAGAACCACGGACATTGACACTGACACACAGACTCCACACGCCCACAGACAGTTTGTTTAAAACCTAACTACCAGCTACAGATATGGTCACAGCTCGGATAAGTTAGGTAAACACGCATCTGTCAAACTAAGCTAATGTTACTTTAGCAAGCGCTAATGTTTACATCTGGGTACATAGGTAGCCAGCTAGTTGTGCACACGCAGAAAGCCCGACAGCAGGATAGCGTCAGCTCGTCAGAGGGTGGTTATGTGCTATAACTGTCTGAGGAAACAGTTGATCAGAGCGTCCGATCGTTCCAATCTAAAAATGACTGAAATTAAAGGTTTTCTCAACGCTCTGTGGCGTTTGAATCCCAGAGCGCTTAAATCAAAGCAGATTTTCGGAGGGAACATACGAACCCACCCGAAATGTCAGCTGTAGGGAATGCTAAAATGCAACAGCTGCCATTTGTGGCTTCTGGTACTGGCAAGAAACACGGCGCTGTCAGTGTCCGATAGAGCAGCAGCGAGTGGGATAATAACGTAAACTAACGTTACTGCTCAGTGGCGCTTTACTTACAGTTTCCGTATTACGCTAGCTAGTATACAGGCAGGCAGCTACCATTAGCAAGCTAGCTAGCACGTCAGAGTTGCGAAGCAGGTTCCAGTGGGATATTCAAATATACACCCATGGCATACTTTTGTAGAACATAATTACCTCCCCAAATTCCAAGCTTTAGCTGTGAGCTGTCCAGGTTCACAACATAGTCCCCCAAGAACCTGTTCAGGACGTCCACCACCAGAGACTCGAACACCATGTTTATTGCTAGCTTTACTTCTCAGTAACCATAGCTGCGGTCCAACCCGTGAAATGTTCTTCCCCCGTACACTTCCACTCCACGCGCCACACTTCTTCTTCTTCGAGTTTTATGGTGGTTGGTAAACATATATTTCTGCATTACCGCCACCTACCGAACGTATTACTTTCTCAGTTCTTAGACTACTTTTTTATATTACATACGTATAAAAATATCTCATTCCTACACCCACGGTCATTATTCTATTATTCCCAGCATTCCTCGTGTCCCTCCAAACCAGTTCGACAAGATCCCCTGAATTTCACTTATACCCAACATTTCCCTCTGCTTCCATCACCATCCTGATCCTCTTTAGTTTGTTTCACTTGCACAATTTGTAACCATGGCAAGGAAAGCCAGAATCCTTCCTATTTATTCCTATTAAATATCTATCCGTATTTAATACGTTGTCACCTCTCCCTTGCTCTTTCCCCCATTCAATCTAGCTCCTTCGTTTCAGTTCCCCTGTCTGCCCTCATGTTAGTTATCACTTCTGCAGATGACGTTTAACTTTTCGCTTGCGGCTGTTCCACCCGCCCCCCTTCCATCTTCCTTCTCTCACACTATATTGCCCCGACTTCATGATTTCCCCCACATATTGCCTGGTCTTTTTGTTAACATGCACACCTCCTCAGAACAGCCATCCTTCCCACACCTTCTCCACCTGTGCACCCTTCACCCCTGTCCTCACCTCACCGCAGTGGGATCATTTCAAATGACTTCGCCCTAAAGCTAGCTTAATCTAGACAGGTAAATCATCATCTAAATTCATTCATTAAAAAACGAATATTGAACAAATGTATTATAAAAAAAAACCCCAGTAACCATATTGGCAATCTAAATTGAACACACAGTATTGCAAAATTGAATGTATTAGAAAATAACAGCACTGAAAAGCATCACTTGAAATCACTTTAATTGCTGAATTATACAAATAATAATGCAGACAAATTTAGTTTTTCCAGCCGTAAGCACTTGTCATTTCTGAATTAATTCAATGTCTCCCCCCATTCTTCCAGTTTGCCTTTTGCTTACTTCAGTTTGCAAGTCAGGTATTTATTTTATTGTTCAAAATTCTTCACCAATATCTCACTCCAGACCTGTTACATACATATATGCATACAAACATTGATGCTCTAGAGGGACCAGATATAATATAACAAATCTTATAACCCATTTAACAGATTCCTAATCCAAACATCTTTAGCTTGTGGACATTTGACTATTATACAGTTGAATTAAGAGTGTCATATGTACAGTGATAACACGTTGTTTGTCCAGCTGATACACCTGAAATAATTGTTTGCCCTGGCACTGGCAACTAGCAAACTGCAGAAGGGTTACACTTAGTGTTTCTGTCATATGTTAATCAACCAAAAAATAATAGCTACAGATTTAGAATGTGGGCGGCACGGATGGTGCAAGGAGGTCCTGGGTTCGAATCCCAGTCGGCCGGGGCCTCTCTGTATGGAGTTTGCATGTTCTCCCCATGTCTGCATGGGTTTCCTCTGGGTACTCCGGTTTCTTCCCACAGTCCAAAGACATGCAGGTTCGGCTGATTGGAGAGTCTAAATTGCCCTTAGGTATGAGTGTGTGCGTGAAAGGTGTGTGTGCCCTGCGATGGACTGGCGTCCTGTCCAGGGTGTATTCCTGCCTTTCGCCCAATGTATGCTGGGATAGGCTCCAGCCCCCTGCGACCCTGTTCAGGATAAGCGGGTTAGGATAATGGATGAATGAATGAATTAAGATTTAGAATGTCAGGCTCTCTGATGAATCTGCTGCGTGTGAGTTTTTGACCTGCTTTATTGCGGCCTACAGAGGCAGCAGCTGGGACAGCGGTTTGGAGGCCACGCCCAGGACCACGTCCCGCTTCAGAGTGCAGGCCTTGTCCAGGACCTTGAGGCGAAGGGCCAGGCTGTGGAAGCCGGCCTCCCCCAGCTCGGTGAAGAAGAAGTCCTCGTTGAAGACGGGGTTCCTGCAGTTCCTGATGGTGGCGCTGTTCTGCCGCTGCCACTTGCCGGGGGTCAGGCAGAGGCTGACGCAGCAGTGCACCAGCCGGCCACCGGGGGCGCTGTCGTGCAGGTCCTCCACGGACACCACGCGCACGCGCAGGGCGGAGCCCGCCCGGTCCCGCTCGGCCGACAGACGCACGCGGCCCCGCCCCTCCAGCGGCAGCACGTGCTCCCTCTGCAGCCGCTCCTGGCAGTGCAGCAGGTCCAGCGGGTAGAGGAGGGGCGGGGCCAGGGAGGCGGGCGGGGCCAGGGAGGCGGGCGGGGCCCAGGCGGGCGTGGCCAGAGAGGTAGGCATGGACAGGGAGTTGGGCGGCAGGACCGGCGAGCCTGGGGATTGGACCGTCTCCCCTGCGCTCTCCGCCCTGTGTTTCTCCATGGAAACGCACCCCTCCTGCGGCCAGCGGTAGTCCCCGCCCAGCGACAGCTTCGAGGCGGAGCGCGGCAGGCGGGTGGCGGGACGCTCCGCCCCGAACAGCCGGAGGAGGGCGGAGCTGGAGGCGGAGCGGGTGAGCACGGGGGAGCCGCGGGGGGAGGAGTCGCAGGAGGAGGGCGTGTCGCTCTCGCTGCCTCCCTGCTCCGTCAGCGCCTTGGCGGGCTCCAGCGACCGGCCCCTAAACTGCGCCAGGAACAGCGACTCCTTCCGCCGTGTGTTGGGGCTCTCGTACAGCCCGGCCAGGCCGTAGTGCGCCCCGCACAGAGCCCCCACGCCGGCCTCGCCCCGCCCGCCCACGCCCACGTTCTCGATCTCGATGTGGGGGTGGGCGTCGCCCCCGCTGTGGGGCGCTCGTGGGCTCCGGAACATTTGCAGTCGGCTTTTGGCGGAGTCCTCGCTCGGGGGAGCCCTGCGAGCCAGCCGGGGGGGGATGAAGAATTCAGGGATCTTTTCGGGCGTCAGGACGTTGCAGTGCAGCTTGCTGGAGAGGCTGGCCTTGGCCGACAGCTCCTCTCTCACCCCGAGGGTCCTCACTGCCTCCAGAGGGAGGCTCTCCACCCCCTCGCGAATCCGCTCGATGAACCACATCCCCCTCTCCGCACTGGGGCTGAAGGGCCTGAGACTGAGGGGGGTGCACATGTTTAAAATGTTTTTCTGTCTCTTAAGACCACAACTGCATGTGTTTCATTTGAAAATTCAATGAACTTCATGAATTTCAATTCAATTTTATTTGAATAGGGCTTTTCACACAGGCACTTTTTTTATAAACTATGCTTCTATCCTGTGACTTGCTGACGCTAAACGCTCATGCTGTTCAATCTCTTGTCCAAAATAAGCTATACCAGAATACTACAAGAATTAGCATGCACATGTGCTAATGTAGCCTTAACAAGAGGCTACGAGTGGAGATCTGTGATTTTACTCACCGAATCCATATTGTACACACAGTTATTAAAGTTAACGAACAAAGCTAAAAATATAAAAACATTGCTGTGATATTGCAGGAATGTTTCCTACCTGTTGAAATATTGGCTGTGCTGGGTTCGGTTGAAGGCAGGTGGTGTGGAGTCGCTGCAGTCCCGTTTGAGTGACGGGCGGGCGGAGGTGGGTTTTTAAGGTTGGTCAGGGTCCGTACGTCACACTTTTCCGGTCCACTGGCAACCAACCAGAAAATGACCTTCCACCCATGAGTTCCTGCACTGTAGCCAAGGATTATGAGTGTGATGTGTGAGTGTGTGTGTGTGTGTGTGTGTGTCTGTGCGGGTGTCCGTGTGTGTGTATGTGTCTGTGCGGGTGTCCGTGTGTGTGTGTGTTGTGTGTGTGTGTGTGTGGGTCACACAGAGAGCATCATACAGTAAGTGACATTAACATTTTTCTGCCTGGCTGGCTCCACCCCCTCTGTGCTGTGGTGATGTCACAAGGGGAAACAGGAAGTGGTTGGCGCTGTGGGGGAGATAGGACGTCTCTCTGGACGACAGCGGGTTTTAAAGGAGCTTTGGTGGGTGGAGGAATCTGGGAGGATGCTGTAGGACAGTGCTGACCATATGCAGTGAGTTTTCAGCATCATTCTCCTAAACCCCCCCCTAAGTTTGGACCCCTGAGGGGCTTCTGACCCCAAGTCAAAGACCCGTGGCTGTGGCCTCCCACCCACCCAGTGAACTCACCATCGGCCTCTCTCTCAAGTGCCAACATCACAGGGTGTTCAAACAGAAATCATTACAACTGCTGCTGCGAATCGGCCAGATCGGTGAGAGGGTTTGTGGATATTACACAACCACACACACCACAGTGTCTCCATTGAGCACACAACCCAAGGGCTGCCGGGCAGCTTCGTTCAGTGGAGGCAGCGTGCTGAGGTGCATGGATGAGTTCCACGGTCTCGGATAAAATCTGGATTATGCCGGTGCCAACTGCGGCCGGTAGCCCCAGAGGTGACTCTTAGATAACTGGTGATTGCATGGCCCAGGGTATGGGCTGGTTCAGTTGGTGCGCCTTCATCTGGCAACCCTGTTGGTCGTTTGGGTGCCCTTGGCCTCCCTGCTGGCTGCATATGAGTGGTCTTCCTTTGATTCCACTCTGAACTCGGTGGGTGAGCCTTGTGTTTCTGGGGAAAGTCGTGCCATGCCCGTCCATGTCCGGTTAACTGGCCATTTCAAATTGGGGTAGGAATTGGATGTACCCAGTGCATTGGGTGCAATTCTTTTCAATTATTGACTATTATTGAGTCATGTTGAAATGGTACACTGTGGCTATTGTTCTAAATTGATGTTTTAGCGTGACAATGCAGGTGTTCATCCACTTGGTTGTAAAAAAACATCTTAGGGCTGTAGCAGCCTCCCTAAAATTGAGAGGGTACAGACCTGCAGACCTCTGTGTTTGCCTGCGATCTCTGATTACTTGAAGACAAATCTCAGTGGGCGAACAGCCCCACCTAGTGTCAGGAATGATATTTCCTCAATAAATGCACTGCGGCATGGTGCCTTATGGTGTGGGAATAAATGACCAGCAGCTGCAGCTCCCAAAGTCTGACGGCTTCCAGTAAAACGGTCTATTGTTCCTCCTGCTATTGAGGGAGATACAGCAGGGCCATTTAACAGATGTTGCAATTACTGCGTTAGCCACCAGAGGGTGCTTGTAGACAAAATATAAACTCACAAGGAAATTAATATTGACACAATAATTGTACTGGAGTACTGGAGTAGCTGCCGTCACAGTGAATAACTACGACTATATGTAACATGTTGCCAAGTTGAACCAAATAAATCATATCACTTTAAATCCATGTAGAATTTAACCAGGATGATTTAATCACAAAATATATTCTGTTCTCTAAAAATATTTATGGAGGAAGTACAGCAACCATTTTGCAAAAAATAGATTCTGGGAGAAAGGGAGGGTTTTGACCTTGCCTGATGGAACAGACAAATTTGATGCTTGTGACTGACAGATTAGCTGACTATGGTAACAGTGTTCAGTTCCTTCCTAAGAGTAATTTTTCCTGGCTTTCAAATTGCATTCATGCATGTTCTCATGCGCACACACATACATATATGCACACAACCACATGTGTCTGCATTTAGTTTCACGCGTGCAATCACAAATTAATATGCAGTCACAAACACACACACACACACACACACACACAAACACACATCTTCTTTCTGATGGCCAGTCAGAGATGTACTCATTTGCTTTTATTTGCCTAATTTAAAAAAACCAAGAGTAATTAAGGAATTTGGCAGAACAGCATGCCTGTTAGCCTGTTAGCCTGTTGTGACGATGGCGCTGATGAATATGCATGAGTGCCGGGGTCAGGTGACTTTATTACTCCAATAAAAACCAGTGCTGCCACTAACAAGGAATAACATCTCAGAGACCCAAGCAGAGGCCCATTGTGAAGGCCACTGACATCGCCCGGATTAAAACTGGCAACACCAACGGCAGAGCTGCCATGTTACGGCCGGTCCGCTGCATTCTGGGAAGGTTTTGAGCAGGCCCTTGGGGGTTCATCCTGACCCTCTCACTGCAAGTTTTAGTCAGATGGGAGAGAGACTGACAAGGCTGTAACAAGATTTCCGAAATAAAACTAGAGGTCTACGAAGTGACAAATCAAGTTAAAGATATCTTCATAATTTACATGTTTTACATTTGGGGATTAAATAAAACCATATCTGCATTATTGCATCATAGTGTAATGTTTTAGCCATTGTAATAACATTTTACAATTAAAATTTTGCATATGTGCGTGTGTGTGTGTGTGTGTGTGTGTGTGTGTGTGTGTGGAAAGCAGAATGGTCGTGGGAGACTCATCAATTCACCTCCATTCACCTATTGCAATTTCACTATGCACATTTTGGCAACATTGCATATTGCTTTTATTGAGCACTGTACAATAGCTTGCATTCACTTTAACCTGTCGTTGCTCTTTGACTCTAAACCACTGCACACCTAGCGGTTTTAAGGTCCTAACATGCACTCAGAATACCTGTACTGCATAGTCTCTCACCAATACACTAGTGTTCTCACAAGATACACAACTGTATTATTGTAGGCTATTCAAGCCAGAGGCACATCTGCATCGACCAAGATTGATAGCGGTCCGCATAGAGCTACACTACTGGCGGAAAGAGGCTGTAGCGCCTCATTTACAGTCACCTTCTGTGTATAATTGTTAGCACAGAGGAAAGGTTATGACATTTTGGCATCAGATAAACAAGATAACATTAAATCAATCCTGTTCCAAGAGCGAACGTTAGGACTACACGTGTTCCTTCACCACACGGGCACTTCTGCCGTTTGGCGTGTCTGAGGGGATTCTTACATGTGTAACGCTCTGTCACAGCGGGGAGGACAGAGGAACCAGAAGCAGACACAGGGGTGTGGAAAAAGACAGGTTTACTAGCAGATGGAGGGGCAGACAGAGCGTAGTACCAAACAGGCAAAGAGGTCAAACCAGGGGGTCAGTCCACAGGCAAAAGTACAAAGGTAAATCCAATCAGAATAGTCCAAAAAGCAGGCAGGGGTCAAACACAGGAAATCCAAAAAAAACAAGTGCAAGGACTCAGGAACAAGGGGGCTAGAACTAGGGGAAGGAATAAAGGACTTGGGAACAAAAACAGGACAAGACGAACTAGCAGCGTGCAACAGAAAAGGACAGGTATAAATACACAGGGGAATGAGACAAACTAGGCGGGGCATGGGAGTGAGGGCAGTCTAACAAATAAACATCAGGTGAGACACATGAAAGGGTAATAGGACAATAATGAGGGGGAAACGAAAACGCGGACTGGATTCACAAAGACACACATGGACTAGAGAGTAGACAATTTGCAGACAATCAGGAGATGCAGAGATAAGGAGAGACAGGTGCGAATACTTTGCTGAAACTAAGGAAGTAATCAGTGATAGAATAGGGAGGCGGAGTTACAGAACAGAATTGAGTTGTAAGTTAGTTAAGTGATTTAAATGACAAATACCCAAAACTACTGAATGTTAGTTTGTTAGTTTGACAAACATATTAGTATGTTAGTATAATTTGCACTGTACAATTTCTAAGTTAGTTGAGATTAGTATATTAGTGCTATGTACAAACATGAAATGGAGAGAAAGCAGGAAGTAAGGAATGCAAGATTGGAAGGAAGGTTGAACCCCGGAACTACCGTAAACACCCGAATAGTGGGGCACGCAGACAGGGGAGTGACTGGGCTAGCAAACATTCAGACTCAGACATCACAGGGGAAGATGAGTTCAAAGACTAATGAATATAAACAGAACACCTGACATGAATATGAAAAAGAATAAATTACAAGAATAATGATAATAACCAATGATAAACTAACAGACAGAACACAGGAACATAACACGCTCACCTTCCTTTATGGAAACACACTTTGACAGGTTAATATGACTCCCTTGGTACAACAAGGAGGCGCACAGGCTGGTTCAGGGGAGGGGGTTGGTTGGGGCAGGGGAGTTGATTCCTCTATTTCCCGAGTCCTGTTGCCCCCAGCACTGTGTTCCCGATCCCCAAGCCTTGTGCCTTTAGAGGGGAATCAAAGAGCTTGCAGTCAGACAGAGCTGCGCTAATATTATTACTGTAGAGAGAGCAAGCTCCCCACAGCCATTGACATCAATTGATCCTGAGACAGGGAGGGAGAGAGGGAAAGCAGGAGAAGAAGGGAGAGGTAAGGAAAGAAACGGAGAGAGAGCAGAGGGAGAGTGAGAAGAGTAGAGGATGGAAACAAAGGGAGAAGGAGAGGTATGATAAGGAGGGGGTAGGCCTCCTACTGGTGCCTAAACGCTGCCATCGGATTCAGACAAGTGTCCTTAATCAACACTGTTAAATATGCACTGTTTTAATTGTACACCCCCAGGTTTAAATCAGTGTAAAATGTCAGTCTCTCTCCCCCCACTCTCAAACATTTATTTCTCTCTTTCTCCCTTGCTCTATCTATCTCTCTCGGTTCAATTTGAAATGCCAATTCAGATGTCATATCGAATACACTTCCCTCTTATTATTCTTTCTTCTTGTCATTTTTCTGCTTTTAAAGCATTGTTTGGGAAAAAAAACCCCGGCCTGTCCCTCGCTTTCAAACTGAGTGACGTTTACAATTCAATAAATATAATTTTAAAAAACGTAACGTTGATGACGCATCTGCATAATTTTGCCACCTTTTTGTGTCTGTGCCGCAGTTACACTTCAGAGGGGCTGGCTTTCTCTTCAGAGGCATTCGTTTTGCCCATGTTTATGATTTTCACTTCTTAGCCTCAAGATATTGTTTTTGCGAGTTTTATTTTGTGTTTTGGCCTTCAGAGCCACCATAAGAAGCACGAGGGCGAAAAAAATACTAATGGAAAACAATGTAGCCTACCACGTCCGTTGCTGTTTATTAGATACCCAACGCTTTAAAATCAACAAGTAGGGCCTAAAGGTCCGGACGACACTGTTCCTGTGAAAATCTCGGAGAAATCCATGAAGATTTATGCCAGCGGGAAAAAACGTTTTAAGGTAAAAAAATAAAAGAAAAGAAAAGAGTGAGAAAGGGCACGAGTCCAATAAACCCGCGCGACGGTAATAATGTATGCCATTAACGAGGGCGCGTGAATTAAGTGGAAAATGAGCTGCGTAAGAGGTCCTTCTAAAAGGACAACCTGAAACAATTCAAATTAGCTGGAAGGGCACTCAGGCTCGCCCCCGGCCCGTGAATCAGAGCCGCTCTGCCTTGCCTCCCGACAGGAGAGTTATTAGCACTCCCAAACTCCGCCGGTGACCTCCAACTTCGCGCCATCACCGGACAGCTTCTAGCTGTCCACTCCGCTTAATGCACCGTCGATTGCCTTTTTATTGGCGTGTGGCAGGGACGGTGATCCGGTGAGTGGGCGACACTTGCCAACAACCCCGCGGAAATGAAAGTGCCAGTCCTTACGGAGCGCCAGCAGCTGGGAGCTGTACTCGTTAACGGCGGTCGACGATGAATCACCTCTATGCGGGGCGATCAATGTGTCACCTGGTGCCAACGCTGTTATATTTTAGGCGTGCCGCAAAGACAGCCATGAATCCAGGCGAATCTGCAGGCGCCCGGGGCGGTCTCAGATCCCCACTGACGTGTTTGTGAGGTCAGGAGGGGAGCGCCTCTCCAAACGGGTGTAATGTATAACATCGCGCCTCACACCGCGACCTCAGCGGTATTCTCGGCGTGGCCCGGCGTCCAATTCCCGGGTCTCCCTCCTTCCTTCCCTTCCCCAACCCTGCGCCACAGGGTCTGCAGGCGTTTGTTTGGACTCAGCACTTTAATCGCTCAATTAAAGCCTTTTTTTAAGACCTGCCTTGTGTCTTTCAGTCTAAATGTGCTGCTGATTTAAAAGAGAAAATAAAAAAAACAGCAATCCTCTGAGACCAGGTTGGGGACCCCTGGTAGTGTTGCACCTGGTAGAGCAGCACCCCCAAGGATAATTTTATGGCCCTCTATGTATTGCATGGGGATCGATGTGTGCCCTTTGGGAGAGATGGGGAATTTTAAGGACAGGGAACCCCTTTTTCCACCCTAATCCTACTATCCCTGTTATTTCTCATTCTGTTTGACAAGGAGTGTATTCTTTATCCAGTGTGACCCACTTTTTTCTGGATATTAGGTTTGTTGTTTAGCCAATGTAAGGGTAATTTTCTCAGTTGATTCTTAATTGACAATGTGTGTTAACATAAAGACAATCACATGATTACAAATAACCTTTTAGTGATAATCCTTATTACTATTAGACCACTTTCTGAATTAAGTACTTACTAGGAGTCTTTCTCGGTCTCTCTCCCAGCAGACAGATAGCCTTTGACCATAATGTCTCTGCTTCTCAGCTAGCACATTCTGGTCTTACAGCAAGGTCAACAAGGGGTATTCAGAAGACAAAATAGTGATAAATGTTCGTGGCCAGCTTCATGTCTTTTTGTTTTGGTAAAGCCCCCCCCTTCTGGAAAAGTGTGTATAAGACTTGTATAAGATACTATGTCTGGTTCAAATCAGAAAGCCGGTAAGCTTTCTCATGTTCTGTTATTTCTTTGCAAATAAATACGAAAGTTAAACAAGTATAGCTATCGTTGTTTTTACTGGGATCTGTTTCATCAGACAATGCTCACCTGTGAAATGTTAAAGGGCATTTTTCCCTAACACCAACATGAGGCTGTTTCGTGCCTGTTTCGACTTTAATCTCCAGGGATTATAGGTGCTATGGTCTCTATCATCTACAGAGAATTGTGCAAAAAACCAAAACATCCAGTGAGCAGCAGTTCTGCAGGCAAAGAGAGCTTGTTACTGAGATAGGTCAGAGGCGAACAGCCAGGCGGTTGAAAAGCTGACAGGAAGGTGACAGTAAATCAAATAACCACACATTACAACAGTGGTATGCAGAAGAGCATCTCTGAACACACAACATGTCAAACTTTGTGGTTGATGGGCTACAGCAGCAAAATAAAGGAAATAAGTCCAATAAATACCTAATAAAGTGGTCACTGGGTGTGTAATACCTTTTTAATCAGATGAAAAAATGTAAGTGATGAAATGTGTTCTGTGTTGCCACGTTAGTAAGTGAGTAGGGTAGCCTACTGTTTCAGATGAAAAGTGAATACTTTTAACAAATTAAAATGTAAGCCTGCTGCACTTTTAAAACCTTGAAAGTCTCCCTAAAGGTCAAACTTTTCTTGGCAAAGGGTTTGGGGTCAAAAGCCAAATATCTTGAAAATCTTTTAATTTTCCTTAGTGTTGTAATAAATTAGGAGCCGGTGGAGTGGTTCCAGTATTGTAGCGTGCTGATTCAGTAGGCCTAACCGAGTGAATTACGCTTAACCTCTCTCGTTTCAGGAAACTGTCCTCATCTTTCTTGTTGTTGTTTTGCAGTGAAGTTAATTAAAAATTAAAATACGTTCAGCGGTTCGTTTCTGACCTAAGTTATGCAATAATTGGCAGTAATCTATTTTTCCTGCTTTGGGCTGAGCGCGACTCTATATTGTGCGCACGCTCATTCTTGCACCAAGCTAGCCCGAATTAAACTGTGAATCTATCAATGCAATTATGTGTTTTAAGCAATTAAAGTAATTTCTCCTACGATATTACCAATCAGGGCTAAATTTATCGCCCGGGCCATAGAATACAATATTATACTAACTTTTTTGTATTTAGCCTGTTACGGGGGACCTTCTGGTAAGGAGGAAATTAATGAATTAAGTGCTTCATTATGGCTGCGTGCTCTTGTTGGTCATTATAAAAAGCCGGTAGAATTTGCCACCCCGGACCTATCGAAGCCTGGATAATTATGATTAATTCCTCTTGTCTCATTCTACCGTCACCCAGGACGACGGAGCAAACGCCAGCGCGATTATGTTTTGCGGGTTCGCGAGGATGCTCCGGTGATCTCCTGACCCCGTAATTTATTCATTATCACATTCATTCATATCATTCATATTAAAAAGATATGGTGGAAAACCAAAGGGCTTTGTCTCTCCGTTTATTCCAGGTCCAGAATTTTACGAGCGGATTTATAAACCGACCTCTTTTGACAGAAATGCAATTACGTGTTTGCGCGTGCAATTAAAACAAAGGACGTTTAGAGGGATACATGGCTGCTTGTAAAAAAATATAAAAATAAAAAGTCCCATTACTTCACAGTGCAATTTTCTCTTATTTATTTCCGTTGGTCCTCTTCAATGCTATTCCGTCCAGGCTGACTCTGATTGGACTTCATCAGCTTTCAGTTTCTCCTGATTGGGTAATATGATGGGATGGTCAGTATAAAGAGTGGCTTCAAGCCCTAAGCAGTGAGGTGTGTAGCCCATGGATCACAGGTTAGGGCCCCAGACTTGGAAAGGGGTGGGTAGGGGGTCTGATATTTTTTGGTTAGAATCTCAGCTAGCTCACCAGGACTCTGTACTATGAAGTGTATCTTCTGGAAAGGTGCAGCAGAATGAAGTGGGGCGACATGGCTCAGGCAGTAAGAGCAGTCGTCTGGCAGTCGGAGGGTTGCCGGTTTGATCCCCCGCCCGGGCTGTGTCGAAGTGTCCCTGAGCAAGACACCTAACCCCCAAATGCTCCTGACGAGCTGGTCGGTGCCTTGCATGGCAGCCAATTGCTGTTGGTGTGTGTGTGTGTGTGTGTGTGTGTGTGTGTGTGTGTGTGTGTGTGTGTGTGTGTGTGTGTGTGTGTGTGTGTGTGTGTGTGTGTGTTGGTGTGTGTGTGTGAGTGTGTTGGTGTGTGTGTGTGAGTGTGTTGGTGTGTGTGTGTGTGTGTGAGTGTGTTGGTGTGTGTGTGTGTGTGTGAGTGTGTTGGTGTGTGTGAGTGTGTGAGTGTGTGAGTGTGTGAGAGTGTGAGCTACACATCCCACAATGCACTCCTGTACACCTGTGTCCGGGAGGGATGCCTCTGTCTGTCATGACAGAGGGCTGCAATCCTCACAGGCCCGTGTTTGTCATGACAGCAGAGTTTGTCACGATAGTGTCAGTAATAAATGTGATGGGCACGTTGGCCTCTGGGGGCAGCGTTGTGCCTGCACTCCCAAGCCGACGGAAACAGACTAATTTATCAGGTCCTCACCTCCTACTATGTGCGCTGCCTTTTTCACGAAGACGGAAAAATAAAATATTGTTATTACAGCTGCATCTCCATCAGCCTGGTAAATAGCAGTGTGAAGCTAATGAATGAGAAAGGGCTGTGTTTCTGCGGAGATGAGGCAGATGTCGGAAACCCCACATCTAACGTCACACCGAAGCATTCTTTCATAATGACTCGCAGTTATAATGCGCCCAAGTGCTGTATAATTAAATGCTGCTAATTATCAGCTAATAAGAAGCGTAATAATCTTCCAGTTAGCCTCTGTGATCCCCTGTTTTCACAAAGAGTGACTTGATCAGTTCACTCTGTGAATGGTAATTTAACATGAAGGGGAAATGCTAGGATCTGCTGCTCTTCAATAAAGGCAATTGGCTTACGCAGTGCTGGAATACATTGAACAGATTGTAAAATAAATGTTTTAAATTACTGTGTGTGTGCGTGTGTGTGTGTGTATGCGCATGTAAGAATGTGTGTTTAAATGTGTTTGTGTGAGTGTGTACTGTAAGTGCATAGTTGTATTTGGATGTGAGTGTGTGTGTCTGTATTGTATTTGGATGTGAGTGTGTGTGTCTGTATTGTATTTGGATGTGAGTGTCTGTGTGTGTGTGTCTGTGTTGTATTTGGATGTGAGTGTCTGTGTGTGTCTGTGTGTGTGTGTCTGTGTGCATGTATTCAGGTGTACTTGGATGTGACAGAGATAGTGTGTGTGTGTGTGTGTCTGTAGGTGCATGTGCATGTCTTCAGGTGTATTTGGATGTATGAGAGAAAGTGTGCGTGTGTGAGTGTGAGCGTGTGGTTGTGCATGTGCATGTACGCAGGTCTCTTTGGACGCCGAGAGAAAGTGAGCGTGTGTGTGCGTGTGTGAGCATGGGTGTGTGTGTGTGCATGTGTGCGCTGAGACAGGAGGAGTGATTATATTTGGAATAATTGTAGGTATAAGTGTTAAACAGTCCTAACAGAGCTCCATTATTCCTCTTGAACTGAACTCCGGTGACAGGCTCATCGATCAGCCCTGACAGACGGGGAGCGGGGTGGGGCCCCCCCCCCACGACGAGCCCGGCTGTGTGCCGCCTTTCCGGTGGGACGTCCTGGGCGTGGAGGAGGAAAGCGCTTTTTAAGTGAAAACGTTTTATATTTTAACGCATTTAAATAACCCTCTCCGATTGATAAGCTGTCTGTGAGATCCTCGTTTTTCTGATGTTATGATTCCAAAGTGTCAACCTCCCACTGACTCGTAAAGATTTTCATCAGCACCGTAGTTTTCCACGGCAAACTCTGTATTTTCCTAGTGGATGATTCCATCAAGCCACAAGGTGGCTATCGATCAGTTCTGCGGTTGTTGTGGAGAGATAGGTTGTCTTCATTGTTGCACTTTTTAGTATCGTGGAACATTGAAAAAAAAAAAAAAATGTTGTAACCAATTAAGCCATCCATCCATTATCTGAACCCGCTTATCCTGATCAGGGTTGCAGGGGGGCTGGAGCCTATCCCAGCGTACATTGGGCGAAAGGCAGGAATACACCCTGGACAGGTCGCCAGTCCATCGCAGGGCACACGCACCATTCACTCACACACTCACACACTCACACACTCATGCCTACGGGCAATTTAGATTCTCCAATCGGCCTAACCTGCATGTCTTTGGACTGTGGGAGGAAACCGGAGTACCCGGAGGAAACCCACGCAGACACGGGGAGAACATGCAAACTCCGCACAGAGAGGCCCCGGCCGACGGGGATTCGAACCCAGGACCTCCTTCCTGTGAGGCGGCAGTGCTACCCACTGCACCATCCGTGCTGCCACCAATTAAGCCAATTAATTGAATTCAATGAATTATTGACACAAAATGCAAAAAAAACCTTTTGTTTTGCAGTCAGTCCACAGCAGACCCAGGAAGTTCCTGTACAAAAGGCATATTTTAACTCATTGAGTTACTGGGCGACTGGGTGACACAGCTGGGGCGACATGGCTCAGGCAGTAAGAGCAGTTGTCTGGCAGTCGGATGGTTGCCGGTTCGATCCCCCGCCCGGGCTGTGTCGAAGTGTCCCTGAGCAAGACGCCTAACCCTCAAATGCTCCTGATGAGCGGGTTGGTGCCTTGCATGGCAGCCAATTGCCGTTGGTGTGTGAGTGTGTGTATGAATGGGTGAATGAGAAGCATCAATTGTACAGCGCTTTGGATAAAGGCGCTATATAAATAAATGCCAACAATACACTCAGTGAGCATTTAATTAGGTATTTATTAGACTTATTTTTTAGACGCATTGCTGCTACGCAGTCTTCTGCTGCTGTAGCCTATCCACTTGGAGGTTTGACGCGTTGTGTGTTCAGAGATGCTCTTCTGAATACCACTGTTGTAATGTGTGGTTATTTGCGTTACTTTCACCTTCCTATCAGCTTTGACCAGTCTGGCCCTTCTCCTCTGACGTCTCTCATTAACAGCGCATTTCTGCCCACAGAACTGCTGCTCACTGGATGTTTTTTTAGGTTTTGCACCATAATCATTTCACAGTCAAAGTCACTTAGATCCCATTTCATCCCCAGTCTGACATTTGGTCTGAAAAACAGCTGAACCTCTTGACCTCGTCTGCATGCTTTTATGAATGTAGTTGCTGCCACATCATTGGCTGATTAAATAATAAAGTGCTCACTGAGTACATGCAACTTCATAAAAATCAGAACCTCACATGTTGGACATCCTCTGAAATGGTCATCATTTTCAATTCTTCTAGCACCGAGGTTCCCGCTAATGGCTATTTTCACAGTGACAGGTATGCTACTCTCTCTCTCACCAAGCGTAGCTGAAAAAACTCACTGTAGTCACCCTGGGTACGAGTCTGTGCTGAATGACTACACTGTAAAAGGTGTGATCAGGAACATATGGCTGGTCTTAAGAAGTTCTGCTACAGGCGTAGACTCAGGTTCCTCCCTGTGGTGGGGACTGCTTGTGTGTGTGGGAGGGGCGCAGTTCCATTTTTAAAAACGGCAGGAGAATATGATCTAACACCTCTGCGTTGTCCACTTCTGAGCTTCAATTATCTGTTGTGTGTTTCTGTATGTGTGAGTGTGTACGTGTGTGTGTTTGTGTGTTTGTGTGTCAGTTAGTGTGTGTGTGAGTGCGTTTGTGTATGTGACTGTGTGTGTGTGTGTGTATACATGTGTGTTCGTGTGTGTGCGTGTGTGTGAGAATGTTGAATGGCTGAAAGATGGGTTTGAATGGTGGCTCGTACAGTGTGTCATGAGGACTTTACCTGCCTGTCTGTTTTCTGCTTCTCCACAGATTCCACTCTCCTGTTCTAGTGAATGTGATAAGATTCACCCATATTTACCTATATTTAAACATGGTAAGATTCGCTCATTTTGACCTATATTTAAACATGGGTTATTTTCCTTTTTGATGCATATAATTGCTAAAGACCTAAGATGAGCAAACGTAATATTTTAGACATTTGGACAAAATATTTAACTTACAATAAATGAAAACTCCACACCAAACACCATTTTCTAAATGTAAAAGAAAAAGTCAAGTTCTGTTGATTGGGAATAAGTAATGCAGCATACCAGTGAAATTTTACAAAAAGAGTTAGATAAATTTCTGATTTAAACATTGTTTTTAACATTTCATGATATTTAACATTTAAGAAATGGTGTGTAAATTATGATTGTTTTTCTACAGTCACTATCAAATCCATATTTATATTTCCTTTTTGCCCCTGGATTATCTTATATTAATTGTAAGTTCATAATGCATCGGACATTAATATTATTAAGCTAATGGGGTCTGGAGATTCCCCGGCCGCTGTACATTAACAGCAAGGTCAGGGGGTTCGTTAACAAGCCCAGAGTCTCGTATAATAGTCAAAAGGCTGTAGAAGCCATTAAAGTGGCTAATTCATTAACAAATTAACAAGTTTTTATCTGAGACTAATTCCATACATCCCTCTTTCTGTATTTTATTATTCATATAGAGCATCTCAATAGCTTCAGAAACCATCCTCATTGTGATTAAAACCTCCCTTAAAACACTAGCCCTGCTTTTTGTGTTTGAATTTGAGCAGAGAGGTGACAGCGAGGATACGCACACGTTCGAGTGCAGTTTATGAATACCGTGCGTCTCACCGGTTTCCTGTGTCCGGAATGGGTTGGCTTCCGTTCCGGTTGGGCTCCGGTGTTTGGGTTGGGCTCCGGTGTTTGGGTTGGTCCGTGGTGTTTGGATTGGGCTCTGGTGTTTGGGTTGGGCTCTGGTGTTTGGATTGGGCTCCGGTGTTTGGGTTGGGCAATGGTGTTTGGGTTGGGCAGTGGTGTTTGGGTTGGGCCGTGGTGTTTGGGTTGGGCCGTGGTTGAGTTTTTTCTGTGTGGGAGTCAAAGTGTGGTAATTTCCTTCTGTGTGCGCACTGAGGTGTTTCGGTTGTGCTCAGGTTGTGGTTGAGGTGTGGTCGCTGTTTGAGTTTAAAGCTCCACACATTGTGTCCATCTGCATCATTGGCCTTGAACTGCCTCCTACTGTGCACATTTCAGTGATGTCAGTGGCAAAGCTACCTGTCATACCTACCTGTCGTAGACTCCACAGGAAGTGCAGTTGTCCATCCTGGCTGGACTTTTAACTGTCATTACATTATATGTTGCATTATGCAGTATGTATATGGCTGACGCTTTTATCCAAAGCAGGACGAAGCAGGACTAAGCAACTACGCAGGAGGCAATCTCCCCTGGAGCAATGTGGGGTTAATGGCCTTTCTCAAGGGCCCAACAGCTGTACGGATTTTATCAATGATCGAACCACCGACCTTGTGGGACCCAGTCATGTACCTTAACCACTACACTACAGCTTCCCAAGATGGTAGTGCCAGGATGGTGTTACAGTGATACTATGTTACAGTGTGTTACGGAACAGTGATACTATGTTACAGTGTGTTACGGAACACTGATACTACATTACAGTGTGTTAGAGAACACCAAGATTATGTTACAGCGTATTGGGACACTGAGACTGTGATAGTGTGTTACAGGACACTGAGACTATGATAGTGTGTTACAGGACACTGAGACTATGATAGTGTGTTACAGGACACTGAGACTATGATACAGAGTGTTATGAGACACTGAGACTATGTTACAATGTGTTACAACACTGAGTCTATGTTACATTGTGTAACACTTTAGTAGTGCAGCACTGCATTACATTGTTACATTAATTGTGGAATAATTTGTGTGACAGTATGATACTTGCTAACGCTGCACCATTATGCTTGTCTTGTTGTGTGCCAGTGAATTATGGTGTGATTGTCAATTTGTCTCACAGTATTTCAGAGAAATTGCCGACCTGCACACTACAGTGTGATTTTGTAACTCTGCTGCTCTGATTGTGTGACTATGGTAACATGGTTTTACCGTGTGTTTACTGTATACTACAGTGTGATTTTGTGTTACAGTACAATTATGTATGCATTTGAAAAATTGTGTTCAGGACTGATGGTAAATTTCAGTGTGACTGACTTGTGTGGAAGACTTGCGTGCTTTAGTCTGCCTGTGAATATATGAACTTAACAGTAAAAAACACCAAAAAATGCCTGTTAGTCAGAAAAAAGTTCTTACATTTTTCCATTAGTGAATTTATGTTCTGCATAAAAGTTGTAAAAGTGATGAAAACACCATATTGCTCAATTCAATTCAATTTCGTTGAATATTTAAAAAAATTACAAATATGGGGAATATTGTTTTTAACAAACAAAATATGTTCTATCAATGCATGAATTATTACCACTTAAGTCATTTGTAAGCGTACCTTTACAGTGAGACTAATTTTAATAATGTTAAACCTTATGAATTCAATGCCGTGTGAAACTGTTTATAATGGACAGATTGCGTACGTTGCTCACATTCTAATCCTTTTGTAGCTATACCTTTTGGTCTCATGTGGTTACTCAACACGGTTCGAGATAGAACTCACGGAAAAAGAGAAGAATATAAAGATCTGGGAGAAATGTGGTTAGATGTGATTTAAGGAAAACAGTTACTCACGTCACAATAACACTCTAATCTTATTGCAGATGGAGGAAGCGATTTACACTACACCCCATTGTAAATACAGATGCGCCGGAATGGTTAGCGCTGAAACACCAGGTAATATATGATTATTAGTATACTTGATTCCAGCCCCAAAGTGCAAAAGAGCCCCATTTACGTTCAAGTATGCCCCTAACGATGTCTTACCACCGCAGGGGGTTTAGAAAAGGCTCAAGGGCGTGGTGCGCCCAGGTGCAGCGCTGCGGTCACTGCGGGTTGCGGGTATTTGGACTGCGACCAGCCGGAGTTTAATCTTTCCTGGTAGCAGGTGGACGCTTCGCACGTCCTTAAAACTAAACGGAAAATAATATACTACTGATGTTCAAGCTTTTACGTATCTTTTAGCTATAGAAGTAGAAACTCATCAGAGGAAAATACGGGAAAACCGACTGCCGTACCAACAGGCTATTTAGCCGTTTGGAGCGAACATAAATCTATTACTCATTATTTACTTATTATTTTTGTCGCTGTAGAAATGTTACATTTCTAATGGCGAAACATAATTCTATATAAATTCCAAAGCGATTGTCGTTAAATACCTACATTTTGTAGACGATGATTACAAAAGTTATTTAAATAACTGCGTGAAATTAACCGACTATATTTCACTGTGACATGCGGGTTGGTTTCAAATGTGTTTTCAATTTGCATTAAAATATGTTTATATTTCACGTATATAATTTTAATCAAAAGTTTCACAAATCACAAAAGAGCGCGTAAATAATAATAAATCATCTTTGCACTGACGAACAATGCCATACGATAATTGTGATGGTTAAGAAAACAAGTAGGTTACTTCTGGACGTTTTCAGAAAAAATTGTGTTCAAATTTGAAACTGAATAAATGTCCTGATAATATGTTCATAGTGTAACTAAAATAATACGGCATTTGATCTAATGATGCGTGTAAGCTACTGTCATAAATAACATGACAGATTAACTTATAAATATATACCCATTCATAGCATGCGTACTAAATAATACCCTCATCAATATACACATATTCAAAATACTCTTAAATGTATTGTACAATTTGAATATCAAGTGCGTAAATGTTAAATAATTTTAAACAGTAAATTGGTTTACTGGTTACTTGATTGGTTTCAGCAAGACTCCTTCAACAAGTGTCTATCGAAATGAAATGGGTTTAGGTCTTTTGGTCCATACATTTACAACATTTACCACTTCATTTAAGAGTACTTGTCTATGTCAGCACACATATCTTGATTGAATACTCGGAAAGAGAAGAGATGGAAACCATAACCTGGGAATCCGCCAGAAACCTGGTAAGATTAACTTTTCTCTACCCTCGAAAAACACACATGGACAGGCTGAAATTAAAGTGCTTTATAAATATCTTCTAATAGAACATTCAATCGTTACAATAGAGGATATTTTTTCTTATTATTTTGTTACATTTTTAAATGAATTAATTTAATTGCGTGGCATTTAAATAAGATTCGTTAACTTAATTGTATTAAGGTAAACATTTTCTACCAACTTGATGAGCTTTTAAATAGTCTATGAAAATGAAAGCACGCGGACATCGGTCTCGCGCAGCATCCACTGAAAAAAAATTAGTTCGGCCGAGGGTAATGCCAACACAAAAATATATCCATATATTCCTGGTTCATTTTTCACCTTATAACTTCTTTGGGTCAAATTGAAGATTGTATCCCCCATCCCCCTTAAAATTACACATTTTAATAAAAGATTTAAATCAAAGGCCGTGAAGAATATACACAATCAATCTTCACAATGCTCTCTGGAAATCGAGTCAAATCTCCCGTTAGTGTCCTCCTATAACCAACCTTATCTGCCTTACTGTTTACTGTTTCTACAAAGTGAATACATTTTTAATACATACTGTTACACACATCTCTTCAGTCGCATTGTCCTAAATTTCGTAAAATTAAAGCCGATTTTCACGTCTGGTTGTCTCTATGACAGCAGAAGCGCCGGGTGCAGGGCAGAGCCTTTCCCCTCCGACAGATCGGGCAGGGTCTTCTCCAGGAGAGAGGAGGGGCTGGGGGCACAGAGCTGCGCGGGACCGGCCGTTAGGCCCGGGAGCGTAGGAATCTGGCCCAGGGCGGGCGTCGGTTTGATAGGAACTGGGACCGCGGGCATGGTCTGGCCGTTGGAGTGGTAGAGGCTCTTCACTGGAACCCCGAAAGGCGCGTAGTCGGAGGAGACGGGCATGGGGCCCATGGACTCCGACAGCATGCCCACGTGCGGCCACATGGAGTTCACCATGCTGCTCAGCTGCGTGGGCACAGGGTAGCCCAGGTGATGCATGACAGACGCAATGGGCAGCCCGCCCGTCATCATTCCCTTATAGTCCCGTCCTATGATGTTCTCAATGGCGAACGGGTGTTTGAACCCTCCGGACTGGCCGCCGTTGATGCTGTAGGTCTGGAACTGGGGCAGCCTGCTCACGTTACCGGGGCCCTCGGGAGTTCCGATGGCGAGTTTGGTCTGGTGGTGCTGATGGTGGAAATAGTGCAGCATTGGCGAGTTCTTGCACGCCACGTGCTCGGAGCGCATCAGCTTGAAGCGCTTCCGCCTCCGCAGGAAGCTGCCGTTCTCGAACATGTCGCCGCAGTCCGGGTGTAGGGCCCAGAAGCTGCCCTTTCCGGGCTGGTCTGGCCTCCGCGGGATCTTGATGAAGCAGTCGTTGAAGGAGAGGTTGTGTCGCAGGGAATTCTGCCACCTCTGCGTGTTCTCTCTGTAGTACGGAAACCTGTCCATTATGAATTTATAAATATCACTGAGGGGAAGCATCTTCTCCTGGGAGCTCTGGATGGCCATCGCCGTTAAGGATATGTAGGAGTAAGGCGGCTTCTGGTCGCTGTAGGAGTTTTTCCCGGGACGAGGCATGACGCTCTCTGGTTTCTAGGCGATAGTTTCTTGAATTT
>NC_083770.1:10824227-10859227 GCF_963514075.1 Conger conger
CTGTTTATTTATAGGGTCATTAGCACATGGAGTGCACGCCCCATAGCAAGACAAAGGCAAACACCAGCAATGCAACGGACACTTATTTCCTGTCTCTTTTCATTGATTTATTGGTTTAAAAGTTTCTTTTTTGGCAAACTCTCTAAAATGAAATTAGGCAGAGTCACACACATAAATCATCTGTGATTGTCCCTGTAATACATAATTCATGTAGAAACAGAATGATTGAAAGCTGAGTCTTTCTGGGATTGCTTGTGGTAATGCACTCTGGGTAATTCACAGGTAGGGATGATCTGAGTGGGAAATGGCTAAGTATGCATGTGGGCATGTAGATATGTGTGTGACAGCATCTAGCCATGTACAGTGCAGTCCATAATTATTTGGACAGCTGTACAATTCTGTTCTTTTGGCTCTGTACTCATTGGATTTTAAATGAAACTGAAAATGACTGTTACCTTTAAGTTGAGGGTATTTACATCAATATCAGGTAATCTGTGAAGGAATTACATCCCTTTTTATACATAGTCCCCCCATTTTAGGAGACCAAAAGTACTTGGACTGTTGGCTTCTCATCTATTTCTTATTAGTTAGGTGTATTCTAGTTTTGATTCTAGGCTTTTGATTGCCTTTGGAGTATTATTTGCATTTGTCAACATGAGGATCAGAGCCAATTGAAGTCAAGGAAGCCATTATGAAGTTGAGACAAACACAAGGCTTACCAAAAACGGTTTTACTCATCATTACAAAGAAAGATGGCATTGATGTATGTTTGGGACCATTGCCTTGCTGTGGGATGAAGCACCGTCCAATGAGCTTGGAAGCATTTGAATGAAGTTGAGCAGATAAGATGCATTTACATGATCAATGCAGGCAAGTGAGCAAGCACATGTGGCAGCCATACATTCCCAAACGATAACACCACCACCGTGTGTCACAGATGAGGGGAGTGCTTTGGTTCTTTGCCATTTCTTTCTTACCTCCACACTTTGATACAAGACATCACTCTGATACAAGCCAATCTGGGTCTCATCGGTCCACAAGTGTAACAAAGGATGAGCTGGGGCCTGGGACATTGGAGACACTTGGGCTCGGGAGCTCGAGATGTGACCGGGTCTTGAGATGGAACCGGGGCTTGAGTTGGGATCAAGGCTTGAGATAAGACGGGGTGAAGGAGTTTGATATGGGACTGGTGCATGAGAAGGGACCAGAGCTTGAGTTGGAATCAAGGCTTGAGATAAGAGTTTGATGTGGGACTGGTGCATGAGATGGAGACCAGGAGCTTGAGTTGAGATCAAGGCTTGAGATGAGACGGGGTGAAGGAGTTTGATATGGGACTGGTGCATGAGAAGGGACCAGAGCTTGAGTTGGGATCAAGGCTTGAGATAAGAGTTTGATGTGGGACTGGTGCATGAGATGGAGACCAGGAGCTTGAGTTGAGATCAAGGCTTGAGATAAGACGGGGTGAAGGAGTTTGATATGGGACTGGTGCATGAGAAGGGACCAGAGCTTGAGGTTGGACTGGAGCCTATACCGGTGCCGGGGCCGGATCCTGAGACAAACTCTGCAGACTCTTTTTATTACTACATGTCAAACTGTAACCTGGCTACCCTTTCATGCAGCTAGAGTGGTTTGCATCTTGCAGTGTAGGCTCTGTAGATCTGATTGTGAAGTCTTCTGGGGAGAGTAGTCACTCAGTAAGTAGTCAAATGTATTTATCAAATGGATGTGTCAGTGACTACTGTCCATAGAAGACACAAGCTCACAAATGCAACAGCTGGGGTGTCTCGGTGGCGCTGCCTGCAGAGCACTGACCGCATGCTCATTGTGAGCCGCGACGTCAACGGTTCGAATCCGACCGTCTGACAATTTGTTGCATGTCTTTCCCTCTCTCTCGCCCCCATTCTTCCTGTCTCTATATACTGTCCAATAAAGCTGAAAAAGGCCTAAAAAATATCTTTAAAAAAAAACAAATGCAACAGCTGAGGCTACACTGTAAGATTGAAACCACTCGTTAGCCACAAGAACAGGATGCCTAGGTTACAGCTTGCTAGTAGAAGTACCTAAAAGAGCCTGCAGAGTTCTGAAAAAGGTGTTGTGGACAGATGAAACCAAGATTGACATGTATCAGAGTGATGGCAAGAGCAAAGTGTGGAGGCTAAAACTGCCCTAGAACCATAGCACCCCCCTCATCTGTGAAATGTTTGGCGGTGTTATAGTTCATAGGCGACAGTCTGAAATACACGCCAGTGCTCTCTTTCTTCTTAATGATGTTTGTTTTGGTATGTCTATTCTATGGTGTATGTCTCTGGCTGTTTTTTCTTATTTCTCAGCCTAATAGTGGCTTCCTTTAGTTTAATTGGCACAACTCTTGTCCTCATATTGACAGATGCCAATAATAGACTCCAAAGGAAATCAGTCTTGAATCAAGACTAGATACTGAAAGCTTCCTTTTACCTTTAATGAGGAAGCACTTGAATATACCTAACTAATCAGAAACAGCTGAAAATCCAACTGTACAATTGCTTTTGGTCCCTAAAATGGGGAGACTATGTATAAAAAGGGATGCAATTCCTACACAGATCACCGGATATAGATGAACATACCCTCAAATGAAAAGTGACAGTTTGCTTGCTGGAGCACAGAGCCAAAATAACAGAAATAACATACACATACAGTATGCGCATAGGCATTAGTGTAGAAATGTACAGTCAGGTCCAGAAATATTGGCACCCTTGATGAAAATGAGCAAAAAACGCTGTATAAAATGAACAACATAGATAATGAGCTATATTTTATGTCCAAATATATGGGAAAACTATATACTTTTATCGTAATACAATTATTCAAATTTCTCTTTTCTTTTTATTGAGTAATACTATTTTTTATGAAAAATGTAGGTGTCAAATTTATTGGCACCCTGAAAGATTATTTTAAATAAAAGTTAAATCTGCAGTAAATTCTACTTATTTAAGTTAATCTCAGTCTTAAGGAACTGTATTGTGGCCTTCCTGTTTCCCTAGGGTATAAAAATGAGGTAACACACATGTAAAATCCCTTTGTCATCCATCGGAATGGGGAAAGTCAAAGAACAGTCAAATCAAAAGAGACAGGTAATGGGTACAAAAAAATACATAAACGGTTAAACATACCACTAACCACTGTTAGGGCAATAATCAAAAAGTTTCAAATATCTGGAACAGTTGCAAACTTGCCAGGTCGCAAGTGCATGTTGCCCCCAGGCACAGTGAGGGAGATGGTGAGGGAGGCAAAGAAGAGCCCAAGGACCTCAGTTCAAGAACTGCAGCCTTTAGTTGTGTCTTGGGGTCACAAAGTCTCAAAATCAACCATAAGACTCCACCTCCATACCAACAGGCTCTTTGCAAGGGTTGCACGAAGAAAGCCCTTACTGAGAGCAACCAACAAATTCAAGCATCTGGAGTTTGTGAAATGTCATTGGATCTATGACTGGAACAGGGTGCTATGGTGAGATGAGACCAAAATTGTACACCGTCGGCATGTTTGGCGTCAAAAAAGGGATGGAAAAACACCTCATAACTACCGTCAAATATGGTGGTGGGTAATTGATGCTTTGGGGCTTTTTTGCTGCCAGTGGTCCAGGGGCTCTTGATAAGATCAATGGTATAATGAATTCCACCAAGTACCAGGACATTTTAGCCAAAAACCTGGTTGCTTCTGTCAGGAAGCTGAGACTTGGCCGTAGGTGGACCTTCCAACAAGACAATAACCCCAAACATACTTCAAAATTAACACAGAAATGGTTCTGTGAAAACAAAATCAATGTTTTGCAATGGCCATTTCAGTCTTTTTTTTTGGAAAGAAATGTATAATTTTAACATTTTTTAATTTTGGTCGATTCCATTGAATCATTAATAAAGTAAAATATTTTCCACATGTTGGAAAATTACAATATATCTGAGGAATGGTATTATTTGTTTTCTACAGTCTTTTTTGCTCATTTTCATCAAGGGTGCCAATAATTCTGGACCTGACTGTATGTAGCTGCATGTGGACATGCATGTGGATAAACAGGCAGCTGTGACCATGCCTCTGAGTGCTCCATGCTAATGATGTCTGTGCTAATGGACTGGCTGGCCTGCTAGGCTCTGAGCTCCTACCAGGAGTCTGCTTGAGAGAAGAGATGAACCCAGAGCAACAGCACAGAATCACCATTCCATCACACTAATCCCCACACACTGCATATCACACTCATCCCACACACTCATATCACACACACACACACACTCACCCCCACACACTCATATCACACACACACACTCACCCCCACACACTGCATATCACACACACACACTCACCCACACACTGCATATAACACTCACCCCCACACACTGCATATCACACACACACACACACACTCACCCCCACACACTGCATATCACACACACACACACACACTCACCCCCACACACTGCATATCACACACACACACACACTCACCCCCACACACTGCATATCACACTCACCCCCACACACTGCATATCACACACACACACACAGACTCACCCCACACACTCATATCACACACACACACTCATCCCACACACTCATATCACACACACACACACACTCACCCCACACACTCATATCACACACACACACTCATCCCACACACTGCATATCACACACACACTCACCCCACACACTCATATCACACACACACACTCACCCCACACACTCATATCACACACACACACACACACACACACACACACACTCATATCACACACACACACTCACGCCACACACTCATATCACACACACATACTGCTTATCACACTCTGCATATCACACAGTGCATATCACACTGTGTATTGTACACTGCATATCACACACTGCATATCACACTGTGTATTGTACACTGCATATCACACACTGCATATCACACTGTGTATTGTACACTGCATATCACACACTGCATATCACACTGTGTATTGTACACTGCGTATCACACACTGAGTATTGCACACTGCATATCACACACTGTGTATCACAGACTGCGTATTGCACACTGCATATCACATACATTGTCCTGCATTGCACTCATTTGCAGTCCTTGAGTGTATGCAGCGAATGCAGCACCATTAAGTTCAGATAACACTGACACACCCACACACAAACCCATTCACACACACACATGCATGCACACACACAAACGTGCACACACCCACACCCACACACACATATTGACACACACATGCAACCACGCATACACACATACACACACACACACATGTACACACAGAGTGAAACAGGGGAAGGCCTCTCCTTATTTATGTCAAACAGAGATGTTCTTAGCCCACCAGACTCCACAGTCAGAAAACAATCAATGCTGACAGGACATTTTACCATACGGGCAATATTATGATAGCTATTGTCCACTATCTTCCACTATGGACTATCCACCTGTTCTTTTACACCACCATCTTATTAAAAATCACAATCCCATTAACACCAAACTGGTACCACATCTGCACTTCAACTGTGAACTGTCTTTATATTCGCTTTCTAGTTCCGGACATCCTGGTTCTCGCGCTGAAAAAAACGAGTGTGTTTTCCGCGAGATCCCCCGTCGTTGAGCTGCGCCCAGTCAGTCATATTACATCTGGAGCCGCGGCTATTCCGAGGCAGTTGCTGCAGAGCCCTGCATCACTTGAGCCGTCGCCGCTGGGCGCTGTCCATGGTTGCGGTGTTACTCGAGCTAGAATGCCTTTTGTCTACCTGGATACATTTTTCTCATTGGCTGGGGGTCCCCGAAAGGGAGCGCGCGGCACTGAGCGCGCCCCCGCCCGTAAAGCTCCCTGACACACCCACCTCCATATTCGGGGCAGCAGACTCCGAGGGCTGCGAATGGGAGTTACAGTGCGGCAGCGAGCGCAGCGGGGGACGGCGGTTTTAAAAAAACACGATCATCACAACTCATGGAGACAGCGGCTTTTCCTCACTGATACTTCACAGCATGGAGGAGTTTTTGCTGCGCACCAGATCCGCGCTGGTAAGTGAAACAGACGGAGGCAGACATTAGATATTATGACGTAGCTACTACCGACTTTCTGCTCTGGGACCCCAGTACCCAAATGCATGACGTGTCCCCCCCACCTGTGGAACCGTCGGGGTGGAAAATTACGGCAAGTTTGTGCACTGTCACAGATGTTATATTCTGTTCACGGGTCAAATACCTTCACGCGTCCCTGCTAAACTGCACCTTCAACAAGTATTAGCCATGTTATCACATTTGACTGGACTGCAGATAGCGCGTCCTATCCGGAAACTAGCAGCATTAGCATTTCTTACTCAATGCTGCGCTATCACACTGTGGCTAAAGTCATTTGCATTGTTTCGCTTGGAAGTTGAGCGCAACTTGTGTCCGCTGACATGGTTCGCTCTTTCGTTTTTTTCTTGCTTGACCAACTGAAAATGACGCATTGGCTTGTATTGTTCTTAACCCAACAGGAAAACATTGATCGACACTTAATAATAACGCTGCCAGTTACAGGCCAACAGTATGCGTTAACGACGGGTGGGGCAGTACAACTCAACTCCAGATGTATTCTTGAGCCGATATTACAAAGAACTGTTGAATCTCACCATTGCCTCCTCTCTGGAATGAAAGGACAGTAAAACTCAGACTACTCCCAGGCTGCGTGCTCTTTTAGAGATGCAACTGCTTCCACTGCTCTCTCAGGGCAGAGGGGCCACCGTTTATGTCCAAACCTCCAAGGTCCACTTGTAAATGAGGAAAGATTTGGTTTGTCCCAGTGAGAGGGAATTATTCATTTGCTAGCGTTCTGAGCTTAAATTCACATCTCTTGTAAGAAGAGGCCTGTGATGCAGTTTGCATTGCGCCTTTCCTGAGTTCTCATCGAACACTACGAAACACTATGTTTATTCAATGCTGTGGATGCACATCGCTGCTGCATTCCACAGCCATTTTGCTGCATTCTACATGTTACATCCTGTCTGTTCAACCACCTAGAATATTACTGCGCACATCTCCCTTTCCGGTAGAACTTTCCGGTTGTTTGGCATTGATCTCGCTGTAATCTCAGGCCTTTGCCCTTAGCCTGGCTGACATATGCATAAACCAGCTCATTATTTTCTTAAACATTAACCTCCCAACCAAATACAGACTTGCTTCGTGTCTATGCCAATCTCTACAGGGATGGAAATATATCGGTCACTTCACAGAATGGAAGCGGGTAACAACTGAAGTACGGCGTGTTTTTCAGGGAGGGTGCTTATTCAGAGACAAAAGGCTCGGGCAGTATGATGTCATCGTCTCCCTGTTCCTCACTAATCATCGGCTGCTTGTGGTTGGACTTCTGTTTGACATAAATGCTGATTGGCCACTGGAATGAATGGGTGTGGCTGTGCGTAAATTGTGGAAACTCTGGGTATGTGTTTTTGTGGGTCAGGGAAAGGTTTTGGGAAAGTATTGTGTGTATAATATCACACACAGAGTAAAACAGACCTGCTGGACAAAGCATGATTCTGAGAAATTTGCATGAGAGCACCTGCAGAAGCAGTGACTTCTGGGTGATTTCATGTCTGCAGAAGCAGAGACTGCTGGGTGATTTCACACCTACAGAAGCAGAGACTGCTGGGTGATTTCACACCTACAGAAGCAGAGACTGCTGGGTGATTTCATGCCCACAGAAGCAGTGGCTGCTGGGTGATTTCATGCCCACAGAAGCAGTGGCTGCTGGGTGATTTCACACCTACAGAAGCAGAGACTGCTGGGTGATTTCATGCCCACAGAAGCAGTGGCTGCTGGGTGATTTTACACCTGCAGTGGGTGATTTTTTCAGCTGAGTATCAGCACACCTGCATAACTCCAGCTCAACGTTCAACCAAGATGGCCTGTGTGCGCAAATGTGTACATGTGTGCTTGTGTGTTTTTTGCATGTGTGTGTGCAACTGCACATGCGTTTATGTGCCTATGTGTGTGCATGCATGCATATGTTCTGTGTATGTGCTTTTCTGCGTGCATGCATGCATAGCTGTGTGTGTGGGTGAGCGTGAATGTGTGTATGTGTGTGTGTATATGTTTGAGTGTGTGTGTATGCGTGAGTGTGTGTATGTGCGTGAGCATGTGTGTGTATGTGTGTATGTGTGTATGCGTGAGTGTGTGTATGTGTGTGTGCGTGAGTGTGTGTGTGAGTGTGTGTATGTGTGAGCGTGTGTGTGTATGTGTGTGTGTGCATGAGTGTGAGTGTGTGTATGTGTGTGTGTGTGTGTGTGCGTGAGTGTGAGTGTGTGTGTGCGTGAGTGTGTGTGTGAGTGTGTGTATGTGTGTGTGTGTATGTGTGTATGTGTGAGCATGTGTGTGTATGTGTGTGTGTGCATGAGTGTGAGTGTGTGTATGTGTGTGTGTGTGTGTGCGTGAGTGTGAGTGTGAGTGTGTGTGTGCGTGAGTGTGTGTATGTGTATGTGTGTGTGTGTGTGCGTGTGAGTGTGTGTATGTGCATGTGTTACAGACACGTGGAGCAGCATCAGAGGGTGGACACTGTGTGCTTTTGGGCTGTGTTGTGCAGCTCTGTCTGTGAGACTGGGCCCTTCAGCGCAGCCTTACTGTGGAATCCTATCAGCGCTAATGGAAGCTGGGTAATTGATTTCCCCTGCCAAGAGGCTTTTTCCCCAAGACACAGCTCTGTTCCTCCTGCAGGAACTACAGAGAGAGAGAGAGGGAGAGGGAGAAAGAGAGAGAGAGAGAGAGAGAGACTGCAGGGATTTTGACATCTACACACAGAGCCAAATACCAGCTGGCGCTTTAAATTGCACCTCAATTAATAATTCATCCGCCAAGAAGGAAACGGCGGATCAGAGACCAACCATCCTGAATACTGCATGGCTGAAATATACTATAAATATAAAATATATATATATATATATACAAAATATAAATGCACATATGTATTTTTAAAATTACATCAGAGAATTTACTCTTAATGTGAAGTAGAGATTCATTGTTGATATTTACGGTATATGCTAACACAGATGTGTTCTAAGGTCACAGTAATTTATGCCCTGCAATATGTTAGCTTAGCATTTCCCATAGATCATCTGTAGCAGGGTGACATGACGTGTTGAATATAGCTTACAGACAGTGCAAGCTGCTAGGGTAACATTAGCCATAACATTGTTGACGGTATAAAATTATTTAATCTGAGCTTTATCATTTGTGGTAAAGAATAGGTTACATTTTCATGCCTTGTTTGTGTCTTTTGCAGGTTATAAGTAATTGCACTAATAGGTAATCCCAGGCAATAAATAAGGCAATATACAGTCAATAAATAAGAACTAGGAGTAAACTGGATTAAATTTGGGTGCAGAAGAGACAGGCTACCTATTGTGCACATATAGCTCTTTATTGCTGCATATCGTAACTGATAATCTTAATTTTCTTGATTATATTTCAGTATGTTCGGATGAAGTTTTACAGTGTGGAATGGCCAGTGAAATGGAATGACTTGCATATGTGATTGGACTGGGCATGCTGCTGTTCTGCTGTTGGTGTATTTCAGGGAAAGGGCAGCCATGTTGTCGTGACTGTGCTGACATTGTGATTGTGCTGATGTCACGACTGTGCTGATGTCACGACTGTGGTGATGTCATTACTGTGGTGACAGCCAGTGCTGATGCAGTCTGTCCTTCAGGGAGCCGGAATGAAGAACCTGAGGAGTTTTAATTCCTACTTTCCCCCTGTGCATAATGAGACTGAGTACATTTCACACTCACACACACACACACACACACACGCAAATACACACACACACACACAATCACACACAATCACACACATGCACACACACACACACACACACACACAATCACACGCACACACACGCGCACGCACACACACAGTCACATAAACACATACAAACATGCACACACTCACACACACACACACACACACACACATGCACACACACACACACACACACTCACATACACATATGCACGCACACACACTCATGCATGCACACACACACACTCACATACACACATGCATGCACACACACACACTCACATACACACATGCATGCACACACACACACTCTCTCACACACACACTCTCTCACACACACACTCACTCACACACACACTCTCTCACACACACACTCACTCACCCACACACTCTCACACACACACTCTCTCACACACACACTCTCTCACACACACACTCTCTCACACACTCTCTCACACACACACTCACTCACACACACACTCTCTCACACACACATTATATGAATGAGCATGCATGGGCCTTGAGCCAGCTCTCGGCTGTCATCGGGCAGCCTCCTGATTGGTCTAGACCGGTGTTTCCCAATCGCCGCGGCGCCGTGCTGTACCACCAGGCGAGCTCGGGTGTGCCGTGAGAAAGACCAACGGACAACGGACAAATTTAACAAACAAATCCTATTTGCCATTAATTAACTCAATTGTGGCAGCCCTTCAGTTTAAATTGTCCCACCACAGTTTCAGAATGAAGCCAAAATATATTTTACTCTCAAAATAAATATATAAGATCACTTAGTGCTTTGCACCATCCCTATATGGTGCTATATGTGGGCAGGAGATGAGGGCGGGCCTTACTGACTGTAGTCTCTTTTGAACGCTTGAGTGCCGGATCTCAACTCATTGTCTGGCGGTTATAGGATGGTTATAGGAAAGCAACCACCTTGTTTGCCTGTCGTCTCCCCTTCTATACAAACTCTCACATTTTTGGGTTGCTTTGTGGATATTCTCACACATTTTTCCCCTGACTGTTCGTAATTAAGCCCTTTTAATTAAAAGCCAATTAAAACTTTCATTGTTTAATGATAATTGGCAGTGTAGAAAAGTGCCTTTCTTCTCCCAGACATTAATTTCCCTGATTAGAGGGGTGATTAGCCGGTGTAGGAAGGCGGTCGCTTTCTCTGCCAGGGAGGATGCTGGGATGCGTTGGAAGGCATCTGCTCTGCGTCGCTCACTTCACACGGTTTGTTTAGATTTTCGGGGAAAAAAAGAACAACAATCTCAGCAGGCCTGGACTGAAAAGGCGCGGTTGCCTCCATTTTGATAAAACGTCAGGGTGTAAGGCCGGTCACGACTTCGGTTAGAGATTTGTTTTCACAGTTCAGGGTCAGAAAACGCTCCTGCCTGTTCAGCCAGGTTTCTGCACCTAATCTGTGACCTCCAGATTTCCTGTTTTCTGGGCTTTTCGGATCAGCAGGAGAAATATCTCATTTTGCTGGGTTTAGAGCACAGCCCTGGAATACAATCCAGCTTGAAATACCAGCTACCAGCTGACCTACAGTGTTGGGGGTCACTGTGCAGTACTGGGGTAGGGGGTAGCTATGCTGTATTAAGGTAGGGGGCTGGAAGGGGGCTGTGCTGTATTGGGGGGTGTGTGTGATGGGGGGGGGGGGGTTGCTGTATTGGGGGGGTTCTGTATTGGGGGTGCTGTGCTGTGGTAGGATGGGGGGGCGGGGTGCTGTGCTGTATTGGGGGTTCTGTGCTGTATTTGGGGGGGTTCTGTATTGGGGGTGCTGTGTTGTGGTAGGATGGGGGGCGGGGTGCTGTGCTGTATTGGGGGTTCTGTGCTGTATTTGGGGGGTTCTGTATTGGGGGTTCTGTGCTGTATTTGGGGGGGTTCTGTATTGGGGGTTCTGTGCTGTATTGGGGGTGCTGTGCTGTATTGGGGGTGCTGTGCTGTATTGGGGTGGCGGGGGGGGGGCAGGAATAACTCGAGCTGGCTTTGCTCCCTGGGCCCCCGAGGTGTTTACTTTTGCAGTATTTTTCCAGTACTTATAAAGACTCCGGACGTGTGCTCATATCTCTAAATCTGCTTTTATTGTCCTTTATGGGCGCCGCGCCGTGGCTTCATTTCCCTGTCCTTGCGCTCAGTGCCCATATGAAATATGAGAGCAGCTGAGCGCACTGCCAGGAGGGACCTCTGAGTCACTCTGAGTGCTTCTGCCAAGCGCAGGAATCTCGCTAATAACACAAACACGTGAGCAAATACCCCTTCTGACCAGGTCCATGGGGAAGTAGAAGAAGTAGTAGAAGGAGTGTGGCAGTGCACGCCCTCTTAGATATGGTTACCGCCGCGCTAACTGCAGTGTTCTCGCCACGCGTGTTGCTTGAGATGTGTAATATGTGGCATGTTGTATGATGCATGTTGTGTGATGGGTGTCGTAGCAGCATGCATGTGGTATGAGGATTGTTGTTTGGAGCGCGCTGTAGTGTGCGCTGTGTGCTGTGGGCGTTTGGGGTGTGTTTTGGACACTCAGTCAGGATGGGATTGAGACTGAGACACCCCCCCCCACAGAGCCTGGCAGAGTCCCAGACCCTCCATCCCTTTAATTGGATCTGAGCGTGCCCATTCCCACGTTTCTGCTGGATGGGCTGAACCTTTTTTTCGGGGGCGACTTCCCAAAAAGGGATGACCGCTGCCGTGGCCGTCTGTCAATCGGGCGCCTGTCTCCGCCCACTCTGCGACATCATCAGCGGGCACCTATCGCAGGTGTGCTTGGGGTTTATACCTGTGTCCTCTCTCTCCTGGTCCAGCCTAACGCGGCGTTCGCAAGGTGACGGTGACAAAACATTGTACTGTGGATTAATACGGGACAGGTGATAACCGCAGATAAACCGCTAAATAAAGTGGTAAACGTCAGGTCAATGTTGCCATGGTGATTTGGTGGGATAGTTTTATTATTTTGGGAAGGCGCCTGGTACTATACAGCATGAATGAGGCAGGACAGGGCTTGTTGTCTCATTAATGTAACATAGGAAATATGGAAAATAGACAGGAGGCATGACGATTTATCCTATGCTTCATGTTGCTTCTAAAAAACGACATCCAGCATACCTCTGCCATGTGAATGCAGGATAATCTTTCTCCCATGCTGTGCAGGAGAAGGTGGGGTGGGGTGGACTGGAGTCTCAAAGTCTCACACACAGTCACACATTGTAAGGTCAACAACATCATGCACTTCATTATGGCTATCTGTAATTGCTGGGGACTGGTGGCCATGTTGTTAGGGACCTGTGTTTGGGAACCATGTTCCCCCTGTTTCCCTGGACTGGACAGAGAGGAGGTAAGTGGTGAGTGCTGCACACTGGCAGGTCTGTCTCCTGCGGGAACATGTGTGCTGGGAATTCTGGGAAATGCAGTGCTGGCAGGGTGTCTTTACTGGGAATTCTGGGAAATTTGGTGCTGGCACGATGGCTCCACTGGGAATTCAGGGAAATGCGGTGCTGGCACGATGGCCCTACTGGGAATTATGGGAAATGTAGTGCTGGCAGGATGTCTCCACTGGGAATTCTGGGAAATGCAGTGCAGAGAGGAAATGGACAGTAAAGTGGGTCCCTCCCAGAGGAATCCCTGGTTTTATGGAGGAATCAGATTACAATAATGCAATAAGAGAGTAGGGCCATTTTCTGATAAACAGCTGGCCTGAGACTGGCTGAGAGAGAGAGAGCTTGCCTGAGAGAGAGAGCGACTGAGTGCCTGAGAGAGTGAGTGTAGAAGGACCAGTGAATTCACTGCCATTATGCATTTGTGATTACTTGCGATTAGCTGTGATCAGATTTGTGATCAATTGTCATTGGATTTGAGTTGTGGTTCTACTTCAGTTCAGTTGTAATTACATTCGTTGTGCTTCATTGGAATCATTTATACTTAGTGTGATGTGATGAATGTGACTGGCTGGATTCTGTCCGGCCCAGAACCGAGCCGGCAGACAGAACCAGAACAGGCCTGCGACCGCCGGCTCTGTTGCGCCTCTGCCCCCTCGTCTGCGGCGAGATAACCGAGTTACTGGTGATTGACGGGCCGTTATCTCCCCGATGAACGGCTGGGCTGCTGAGACGCGGCCGATGCCCACCTTCGCGGTTTCGCCTGTTGTCATGGCGACGGGGGTTTAATCTGATAGAGCCCAAATGAAATCTGCGCCCTGAGAGCCGGGGGAGGAGAGCGGGGCAGGCGATCGTCTCCTTCCCGACGGCACGCCCGCCGTCTCCCGGACCGCCGCAACGCGAGCTCGCCCCGCTCCGCCGCTGCCGTGCCGGCCAGATCAATCCGGCAGAACGGCATCATGGGAAGCGCATTACTTTATTAGCTGACTCATCAGACGGAAGAGCGCTCCGCGGCGGAGGAGTGCGGCCGCGCATGCTAACGACAGGCTGGATATTCGATCCGCCGCTAATGGCCGCCTGACCGGCAGAGTCTAATGGTGTAATGAGTGATACAGGACTGCAGAGCGGCTGAGTGCCCCTGTGATAGCGCCCCAGTCCTTTAGCGCCCCGGTCCTTTAGCGCCCCGGTCCTTTAGCGCCCCGGTCCTTTAGTGCCCCGGTCCTTTAGCGCCCCTGTGATAGTGCCCCGGTCCTTTAGTGCCCCGGTCCTTTAGCGCCCCTGTGATAGTGCCCCGGTCCTTTAGCGCCCCGGTCCTTTAGTGCTCTAGTGCCCCGGTCCTTTAGCGCCCCGGTCCTTTAGCGCTCTAGCGCCCCGGTCCTTTAGCGCTCTAGCGCCCCGGTCCTTTAGCGCTCTAGTGCCCCGGTCCTTTAGCGCCCCGGTCCTTTAGCGCCCCGGTCCTTTAGCGCCCCGGTCCTTTAGCGCTCTAGTGCCCCGGTCCTTTAGCGCCCCGGTCCTTTAGCGCCCCGGTCCTTTAGCGCCCCGATCCTTTAGCGCTCTAGTGCCCCGGTCCTTTAGTGCCCCGGTCCTTTAGTGCCCAAATGTACTGTAATGTTCTCTTTGGGTACAAATGACTGCGTTTTCCAAGCAAAAAAGGAACAAATTGAATATATATTACTGGCTGGGTACAATTCTATGTACCACCCTACTTTTCAGGGCACTTTTACTACCTTTATTTCTGAGTGCGGCCACTTTGAATCTCCCATTTTGAACTCCCATCACGGTTTACTAACAAGGAGCTGCTGCTGTAACCTGTGGCAGCTTGTGGAGAGGGATCATTTATTTACTGAGCCACTCAGGACATCTCTGTGACAGGGAGACTCGGGCAGAGCTCCAGGCTGGAGGAGACACACAGATGAGCTAGCGATGCTTTCTATGGTATTCTATCATAGTCAGTTCTGATTGGAATTTCAGTGAGAGTTTTTGTTCTCATAGCACAGAAAGCCTTGCATGCCTTTTTCTGTCACTTAGTGCCAGGTGGAAATATCATTAATATATTGTCTGGTGTAAATTCTTATCAGATTATGCATTTTTTCATATGCTGTGTTTAATCTATTTCCCTGAGATCTGGGTATTTTTGGAAAATCACTCTTTGGCATTTTAATTTTGTGCCAGGGCCCAGGTTTGGCAGTACCGCTCAAGCAGATCCAGGTTTTGTGGGAAAGCCCTGCTCTATGGGCGACAACAGAGCCAGTTCAGCTGTGTTGGGCAGGAGTTGACTTTATTTACGATTTTGATTGAGGTTAGGGGCTACCGACGTTTCCATGCTGGCTAACTCCCTGATTTAGACCTTTAATTGTGTTGGACCTGTGCTGCGTGTCTCACTCTGTTCCACTGAGTCTTTGTCTCTCTCTCTCCCTTTCTCTCTCTCTTGCCCCCCTCCTCTCTCTCTCTCTCTCTCCCTCCTCTCTCTCTCTCTCTCCCTTTCTCTCTCTCTTGCCCCCCTCTTCTCTCTCTCCCTCCCTTTCGCTCTCTCTCTCCCTTTCTCTCTCTCTTGCCCCCCTCCTCTCTCTCTCTCCCTCCCTTTCGCTCTCTCTCTCCCTTTCACTCTCTTGCCCCCTCCTCTCTCTCTCTCCCTCCCTTTCTCTCTCTCTTGCCCCCCTCCTCTCTCTCTCTCTCTCCCTTTCTCTCTCTCTCCCCCTTTCTGTCTCTCTTGCCCCCCTCCCCCCTCTCTCTCTCTCTCTCTCTCTCTCTCTCTCTGTGCATAACTCTTTATTTAAACCTGACGTTCACTGATACACTGGGGCTGCAATACCGTGATCACTTATCTCTAATGTGAGTCACTGTCAATGAAGAAAGGCTTTCAGCACCGCAAACGCTAAGTGCTAACCACACCCGAGCTTCCGGGACCTTCTGTTTCTGAAGAAATGCATCAGAGGTCCCCCTGGTCTGCCTTTACATAGGGGCGATAGAGAGAATTGGTTTGGGATCAAGGGTGTGATTGTGCTCACTGTCCCCCCAATGAGGATCACCCCCCCCCACCCCCCCCGCCCATTTACAGCTCCCTAATTTCAACAATGCTGTCTCCATATGATCAAAGTCAACATTCGTAGCAATATGGTTCATTTATACCCCATCATATATCTAATGCGTCTGTTTCATCTGAGTGTCACAACAGTGTGATATTAAAACAGCTGACACTGTGTAGAATTCGGTCTGTTTATGCACAGAACAGGAGACCCTAACACCACCCACAGAATCTGTGAGACCTGGTACATTCTCCACAGACAGTACAAGCCTTCTCTTAAAGAGCTTCAACTCTTTTAATTTCCGTTTCTTCTTTCCGGCCTTGCTCTCAGGATGATTTGTATATGTATGGGGTGCGGTGTGTGTGTGTGTGTGTGTGTGTATGTGTGTGGGGGATGCCTTAATGCATCTCATCTGCCAATATCAGCTGAGGAAGTGAATCTCATCTTACAGAGAGAAGAATAACCTTGAACCACGACTCCCAAACCATGACTCCCAACCCAAAACCACGACTTTCAACCTCAAACTACGACTTTCAACCTCAAACTACGACTTTCAACCTCAAACCACAGCCTCCAACCCCAAACAACGACTTCCAGCCCCAAACCACAACCTCCAACCCCAAACCACAACCTCCGACCCAAAACCACCACTCCCAGCACTGAACCCCGTTTCTGAAGACATTAAAGCCGCGACTCATTTCTTTGTTCTTTGTTGTTTTTCTCCTTTATTTGTAAAAAAAAGGAAAGAAAAGCAGGGACACGGTGATGTATTTACCCCTCTGGTGACAGTCAGACGGGCATTAGGGCTGATGGATTCTCAGCGCCGGTAATTACCCAGAATGCTCGGCGTGTCCCTACCGGCGATCCGGCATGCGGCTTTAATATCTTTGTCTTTGGAATACACAGAGTGCAGCCCCTCAATTAGAAGTATCAACACTTTGTTTTTATTGTAATTCTCCCCATGCGCCGTCGCCCCCTACTGGCCTGGCCTGCTTCTACGGGGGTTGGGGGGGGGGGGGGGGGCGGATCTGCTCGCTGGGGGCAGAACATCTCCAGCTTCACGCTCTGGGGAGGGGCGATGTGCCCCTCCATGATGTGGTCGGGTTGTTAATTATGTGCTCCTCTCTGTTGGTTGTCTTATAATTCTTTGTTAAATCTTTCGCTTCCTACGCTTGCTGTGTGATAGGCTTCGGTGGTGGTTCTGCGCTGTACGCTCGCCCCCATTCCTGTACCTGTGCTAGTCCGGGGATGTTAGCCTCCATGCTAATGTAACTCATGTGGATGCAGCATGTCCGTTTGTATTGTGGTTCTAGGTATGAGCATCTGCTAAATGAATGGGATGGTACTGAGAGTTGAGCTGCTGGTGTTATATCTCGTTGGATCCCACACAGTCAGGTGTGGTCCATGTAAGCCGTGCCTGGCTTTAGTGCTTCTGACATTTGGAGATGAAATCCATTCCTCCTGCTCTTCTTCACAGGTGTCAGGGTCTCAGTGGTCCAGGGTCCACGGTGTTCTGGGTGGAGAAGAGGCCGACGTCACCTGTGTGGCTTCAACACTAGGCTACGCATATTACCTCAGCCAGGTAGTGTGTGTGTGCATGTATGTGTATGTACTTGTGTGTGTGTGTTTCAGAAAGAGCCTACAGTTGTCATGAGTGTGTACGCGTGTGAGTGTGTGTGTGTTGTCCTGAGTGTGTACGTGTGTGAGTGTGTGCTGTCCTGAGTGTGTACGTGTGTGTGTGTGTGTGTTGTCCTGAGTGTGTGTGTACATGTGTGAGTGTGTGTTGTCCTGAGTGTGTGTGTACATGTGTGAGTGTGTGTTGTCCTGAGTGTGTGTGTACGTGTGTATGAGTGTGTGTTGTCCTGAGTGTGTGTGTGTACGTGTGTGAGTGTGTGTTGTCCTGAGTGTTTGTGTATATGTGTGAGTGTGTGTTGTCCTGAGTGTGTGTGTATATGTGTGAGTGTGTGTTGTCCTGAGTGTGTGTATACGTGCGAGTGTGTGTTGTCCTGAATGTGTGTGTACATGTGTGCGTGTGTGTGTGTTTCAGAAGGAGCCCGCAGGCTGTGTGTGTGTGCCGTTGCTGGGGCAGCATGGAGGTGATGCTCGTTTTCCAGAGGAGACGCAGAGCTTCCTGCAGCAGCTGGGCGTGTCGGAATCCTCCCTCCTCTGGAGGGACGACCTCGACCTGCTCCAGCTCCACACTGCAGGGAAACTGTCTCTCACCCTGCTGCACGCAGACCTGCTCAACAGGTACCCCCACCTGAGACACACTCAACACACTCAACACACACACCTGAGACACACTCAACACACTCAACACACACACCTGAGACACACTCAACACACTCAACACACACACCTGAGACACACTCAACACACACGCCTGAGATACACTCAACACACACCTGAGACACACTCAACACCCACACCTGAGACACGCTCAACACACTCAACACACACACCTGAGACACACTCAACACACACCTCAGACACACTCAACACACACCTGAGACACACTCAACACACACCTGAGACACACTCAACACACTCAACACACACCTGAGACACACTCAACACACACACTCAACACACTCAACACACACCTGAGACACACTCAACACACTCAACACACACGCCTGAGACACACTCAACACACTCAACACACACGCCTGAGATACAGTCAACCCACACAGACCTGAGACCTGAGACACACTCAACACACACCTCAGACACACTCAACACACACCTGAGACACACTCAACACACACCTGAGACACACTCAACACACTCAACACACACCTGAGACACACTCAACACACACGCCTGAGACACACTCAACACACACGCCTGAGACACACTCAACACACACACACCTGAGACACACTCAACACACTCAACACACACCCCTGAGATACAGTCAACCCACACACGCCTGAGACCTGAGACCTGAGACACACTCAACACACTCAACACACTCAACACACAAACCTCGGACACACTCAACACACACGCCTGAGACAAACGGACACACATTCACCTGAGTAAGACTGCCCTGAACAAACACTTACCTGAGGTACAGAGGTGAACAGGTATAGTCACACTTCCCTGAGGTACAGAGGTGAACAGGTATAGTCACACTTCCCTGAGGTACAGAGGTGAACAGGTATAGTCACACTTCCCTGAGGTACAGAGGTGAACAGGTATAGTCACACTTCCCTGAGGTACAGAGGTGAACAGGTATAGTCACACTTCCCTGAGGTACAGAGGTGAACAGATATAGTCACACTTCCCTGAGGTACAGAGGTGAACAGGTATAGTCACACTTCCCTGAGGTACAGAGGTGAACAGGTATAGTCACACTTCCCTGAGGTACAGAGGTGAACAGGTATAGTCACACTTCCCTGAGGTACAGAGGTGAACAGGTATAGTCACACTTCCCTGAGGTACAGAGGTGAACAGGTATAGTCACACTTCCCTGAGGTACAGAGGTGAACAGGTATAGTCACACTTCCCTGAGGTACAGAGGTGAACAGGTATAGTCACACTTCCCTGAGGTACAGAGGTGAACAGGTATAGTCACACAGATGTCCGTGCAGCTCTTAGGCTTGTCTTAGCTTCATCACACATTTCATGACGGGACTGGAATCATTTATTAGAGGTTTGTAGGTGTTTGTCCAGGCCAGCAAAGGATAAGCCCACCGATGATACCTGGAGGACATAAAATGTTGAATTCAGAGCCCCATGTGGAAGCCCCCGTGTGCGGGTGGGGCAGAGCCAGGCTGGGGCGGATGGGGCATGGTGCGGGTGGGGCAGAGCCAGGCTGGGGCGGATGGGGCATGGTGCGGGTGGGGCAGAGCCAGGCTGGGGCAGGATGGTGCGGGTGGGGCAGAGCCAGGCTGGGGCAGGATGGTGCGGGTGGGGCAGAGCCAGGCTGGGGCAGGATGGTGCGGGTGGGGCAGAGCCAGGCTGGGGCAGGATGGTGCGGGTGGGGCAGAGCCAGGCTGGGGCAGGATGGGGCATGGTGCGGGTGGGGCAGAGCCAGGCTGGGGCAGGATAGGGCATGGTGCGGGTGGGGCAGAGCCAGGCTGGGGCGGGATGGGGCATGGTGCGGGTGGGGCAGAGTGGGACAGGGGGGGTCCAGTCAGTCCAGTCAGCTGGAAAAGTAGGTACAGCATTACCGGGATTCCAGTGGAAATGAGATGGCGGATCCCAGCTGGCAGTGGGCGGATGAACAAGCCGCAGGAGCACGGCGGTAATGGCTGGGGGCTGGGGGCTGGGGGCTGGGGCTCTCTCACACAGTTCCTTTGCCCAAGGGCTCTGCCCAAGCTTTATGTAGATTTTTAGCAATTTGCTGCCCTCTCACTCTCTCTCTGCCTCTCTCACTCTGTCTCCCTCTCTTTCCCTCCCTTTCTCTCCCTTTCCCTCTCTCTTTGCCTCTCTCTCTCACTCTCCCTTGCTCTCTCTCTCGCCCTCTCTCTCTACCTCTCTCTCTCTCTGCCTCTCTCTCCCTCTCTCTCCCTCTCTCTTTGCCTCTCTCTCTCACTCTCCCTTGCTCTCTCTCTCGCCCTCTCTCTCTCTCTCTCTCTCCCTCTCTCCCTCTCTCTCTCTCTCCCCCTCTCTCCCTCTCTCTCCCCCCCCTCTCTCTCTCTCTCTCTCTCTCTCCCTCTCTCCCTCTCTCTCTCTCTCCCCCTCTCTCCCTCTCTCTCCCCCCCCTCTCTCTCTCTCTCTCCCTCTCTCCCCCCCCTCTCTCTCCCTCTCTCCCCCCCCCTCTCTCTCTCTCTCTCTCTCCAGTAAGGAGGGCGGGGCCCTCTCGTCCTGCGTTGTCAGAGTGATCGATCGCTCCGAGCGACGGGGGGGCGGGGCGGGGGTGTCGTCGTCGACGGCGATGGTCGCCAGGGAGATTCTTCAAGAGGCACCAGAGCAGCTCACGGCTCCTCTGGCTGGGCTCCTGAGAGGTGAGGGGCCGCACCCCCCACGCGGGGGTAATGGGGCTTTACGGAACGGCCACGCCTAGCGCACAGCCCCCAGAGAGGGGGGGAGGGAGGGGGAGAGAGGGCGGGGTGCCCCCTGACTTCCCACGAAGAGCGACTAATCCAATGCCACTACTGTGTCCTAAAAATATGTACTGTCTACTAAGCATACTACCTGCTTTTATTAGGATGAATGCAGACCATGAGTACACTTGATGAGAAAGTTAAGCAGGCAAAATTTTTGCTCAATGTCGTGAAACTTTTCACATATTTTGAAAGAAAAAAATTGGAAAGAAATTAAGTTGGCTCTCAAAGGTCAGAGGTCATTATTGGCTCCATGCCCTAGTACTAATGCACTGCCACAGACAATGGTTCAGGGTCAATTCTGCTGTAATGCCTGTTATGTTCTTTGAGAGTTTTTTTAATTAAGGTATTGATTTCCATTTAATATCTTGAAATTACATAATTCAAATGGAACTGACCTCAGCCCTGCCACATGCGGACAATATTGACCAACATTTGACGAGTATTCACTCAGCTAATACTCTCATGAAGTTAATACACTGCTAATGCTACCACACCACCAATGTGCATACACAGCCCTGCTGACCAACTGCCAATCTGTTAGCTAATGCTAACATACTGCTACACTAACATACATACACACACAGTGCACCTGACCAGCAGCTAGTCTATATTCACTCTGCTTATGCTAAAATGCTGCTATGCTAACACACATCCACCCACAGTGCTTCTGCCCATCAAACAGACTATATTCGATCTGCTAATCCCAACATGCTGCTATGCTAACACACATCCACGCACAGTGCTTCTGACCAGCAGCCAGTCTGTATCTGCCATGTGTTTCCCAGCTGGGTGGGGATCTGTGTGTTCCCCCTTCTCCGGCGCAGACGGTTTGTTTGTCATGTAAAACACACAGAGATGAATGTATCCAGCGCTCTCCCATTGCAGGTGAAATGATGTATGAGGTCGTAGCACAGGCTCGCTCAGACGGAGGAGTCTCGCACACGCGGGACACGCGGCACACGCTAAGCACACGCACACGGCTAACCGCACACACGCCGTCAGCTAGGGAAGCGCGTGATTGATGCGGGCCTCCACCCCTCACATACAGCGGTAGCAGCTAGGGTCTGGCGTCAATCCCATTTCAATTTAGGCCAGGATACGGATCGAAATGGTCAAAATTCTCATGACGGCGCATTTATTCGATAGAGTTGAATTAATTTCTGTTATTTTCCCGAGTTGACTGTATTGAAATGGAATTGACACGGTCTCTCATAGCAGTCCCTGTGCATTTCAAAATAGTGCAGCTATTACATTTTCTATTTTTGAATTTAAATTGTAGAATGCTGAAATTCATATAAAACACTATTTCAGGATTTCTGCGGGTCCAGTGTATTACAAGTATGACAGGCTGGGAACTCACTTTTCTTTGATCATCAAGCCTCTTTTTGTTATGGAGAACGATGTATAAATTCAATACATTATTATTTCAGTATCTTGAAAATCATTTTACATTACTAGTATTCAGCAGACACTCTCGTCCAGAGAGACACAGAGCACAAACACAAGTGCAAAGATCAGGGCTGAAAGTACATGAATTCCTTAGATTGGAGAAATATAGTCTCAAGAGAGACAGCAAGTGGAAGTCCAGTTTCAGTTGATAAACCTGTGAATTGCCCTATTGAACGCTGAACTAAGTAAGGACGGAGCCATCCTAATGAGCATTAAACTACATTAAACAAACAACAGCATAAAACCACAGGCTCCATCCAACAGATGATCTCTCATCATTGTGCAGGATTGGTTTGACAGGATTGACGTGAGGTTGTGTGTGTGTGTGTGCATGTGTGTGTGTGTGTGTGTGTGTGTGTGCGTGTGTGTGTGTGTGTGTGTGTGTGTGTGCATATGCACGTGTGTGTATGTGTATGGGTCTTTATGGTTCGTCATTTCTTGGTGCAGTGGCTTTACTGCTGGAGTCCGTCAAGACCCCCTCCCAAGATGGCCGCCCCCTGCCAGACCACGAAGAGCTACTCAGAGCCCTGGCACACCGCTGCCCCTCCCACCATGATGTCAGACAAAATGCCCCTGGCCAGGAGGAAGGGCTACAAGGTATTGACTACCTGTCACTCACAGCACCTGGCATTACCCACTGTCCCATCACCATTGAAAGACATCAGCTAAATGTTACACCTTGGCCACCTGTCGTGATAGTAACCGGTCTATGACTTAAGTGCCACCTAGTATAGTTGTTATGCTGCGATTTGACCCTGTCTTGGCTAGGTCTCATTTGTAAAAGAGGTTTTAATCTCAATGTGACTTCCTAGTCAAATAAAGGTTATATATAGTATCGGTATGGTGTATGTGTGTGCATATGTGTATATGTGTGTGTGTGTATGCCTGTGTGTGCGTGTGTATGCCTATGTATGTGTCATGCATTATTTTCATAGGACCCGCAAATTCTGGGTCTTGCCTCTTTGAACTCTTTGAGCTCATGGTTATTACCTTACCCGCACTACTAGTCTGTACCTTATTATGAATATTTTTTGTTTTTACTTATTTTACTCCGCAAGTTTTATTATTATTATTTTTTTTAACTTAATTAACTTAATGACTTTTTTTTTTTAATGTGCACCTAACCTAATCAGAGTCAGATTCAAAATCTGCACTATCTAAAAGACAATTTGTCTCCAATGTCGACACTTTCACACGTGCGCACACACACACACAGACCCGCTACACAATGCCTCTATCACACTGGCCTGTTTTCAGCTTGCTCTCTCATGGACAACAAAACATACCATATTACACAACAAGGTAATTTACTTTAGAGCTCAGTTATTTTTGATACGTATTTACTCATTAAGACCATGTGTGTGTATTTGTGTATGTGTATGTGAATGTATGTGTCTGTGTATGTGTGTGTGTGTGTGTGTGTGTGTGTGTGCGTGTGTGTATGTGTGTGTGTGTGTGTGTGTATGTGTGTGTGCATACATGGGGTGATTTGTATGTTTTCCACGCAGGTTCTGGCCTGGATCAGATGTTGTTGAAAGAGCTGAAGGAACTCTCTGACGGAGACATCAAAGTGTCTGTGAGCACAGTGTCAGTAGACCTGGAGGTGAGTGTCAGTATTTCAGCCAGAACACACTTCCCCGCATGCTTAAGGTCGAGCTCTGGGATTCTGAGCCGGTTTGGTATGGTCTGATTCTGTTTGGTCTGGTCTGATCCGGTTTGGTCTGGTCTGATCTGATTTGGCGGTTTGGTCTGGTCGGGACAGGGTCAACGGCTGATTCTGGATCTGGTTTAAAGTGTGGATTAAAAATGATGCCATCTTGTGGTCATCTGCTGTATTCTAGTTGTACGGGTTCTGGATGAGATGTGTGTTCTTGCTTATGCTTCTGAGTTAAACCAGGGTTTGGAGAGATACAGATGTCAAAGTCATTTCTTTCACATTTGAAGCATTATTCTACCACATAGACCAGTGGTCACCAACCCTGGTCCTGGAGAGATACAGGCTCTGCTGGTTTCTGCTGGTTTCTGAGCACTTAATTAATCAAATAGAGCAGTTGATTACACAGTTAACTCACCTCACCTGGTTACCTGGGTCTCAACAGGGTGCTGATTTTAAGGTGAAAACAGAAACCAGCAGACCCAGTGGCTCTCCAGGACCAGGGTTGGTGACCACTGATGGAGACAGTGTTCATATTACATTGCATTACATGTTATTTATCCAAAGCTACTTACAGTTGATTGGACTAAGCAGGAGACAATCCCACCTGGAGCAATGTGGGGTTAAGGGCCTTGCTCAAGGACCCAACAGCCGCATGGACCTTATCATGGCTACACATGGCTACAGTCTCACATGTTCATGAAATTAAATAATTAGGCACACGGTTCATAGGGCTCGTATGCACATAGCCGGGCACACGGAGAGACGGAGCACTGAAGTCGGTTCGTCGTCATGCGAGGCAGCAGGCTTTGTCCGTGTGGGAAGCAGAGAGGAGCAAGACCCGCGTGCGAAGCGGAGAAGAGAGGAGAGGAGTGGGACCTGTGTGTGGAGCAGAGAAGAGAGGAGAGGAGCGGGACCTGTGTGTGGAGCGGAGAAGAGCGAAGAGGAGCACGAGCCACATGCAGAGCGGGAGCAGGACCCGTGTGCAGAGCGGAGAGGAGCAGAGAGGAGCGGGGAGGAGCGGATCAGAGCAGATCAGAGCGGAGAGGAGCAGGAGAAGAGCAGGAGAGGAGCGGATCAGAGCGGAGAGGAGCAGGAGAGGAGCAGGAGAGGAGCAGATCAGAGCGGAGAGGAGCAGGAGAGGAGCGGATCAGAGCGGAGAGGAGCAGAGAGGAGCAGGAGAGGAGCGGGGAGGAGCGGATCAGAGCGGATCAGAGTGGAGAGGAGCAGGAGAGGAGCGGGGAGGAGCGGATCAGAGCAGATCAGAGTGGAGAGGAACAGGAGAGGAGCGGATCAGAGTGGAGAGGAGCAGGAGAGGAGCAGATCAGAGCGGAGAGGAGCAGGAGAGGAGCGGATCAGAGCGGAGAGGAGCAGGAGAGGAGCAGGAGAGGAGCAGATCAGAGCGGAGAGGAGCAGGAGAGGAGCGGATCAGAGCGGAGAGGAGCAGGAGAGGAGCAGATCAGAGTGGAGAGGAGCAGGAGAGGAGCAGATCAGAGTGGAGAGGAGCAGGAGAGGAGCGGATCAGAGTGGAGAGGAGCAGGAGAGGAGCGGATCAGAGCGGAGAGGAGCAGGAGAGGAGCAGATCAGAGTGGAGAGGAGCAGGAGAGGAGCGGATCAGAGCGGAGAGGAGCAGGAGAGGAGCAGGAGAGGAGCAGATCAGAGTGGAGAGGAGCAGGAGAGGAGCGGATCAGAGCGGAGAGGAGCAGGAGAGGAGCAGGAGAGGAGCAGATCAGAGTGGAGAGGAGCAGGAGAGGAGCGGATCAGAGCGGAGAGGAGCAGGAGAGGAGCGGATCAGAGTGGAGAGGAGCAGGAGAGGAGCAGGAGAGGAGCGGATCAGAGTGGAGAGGAGCAGGAGAGGAGCGGATCAGACTGGAGAGGAGCAGGAGAGGAGCAGGAGTGGAGCAGATCAGAGCGGAGAGGAGCAGGAGAGGAGCGGATCAGAGTGGAGAGGAGCAGGAGAGGAGCGGATCAGAGTGGAGAGGAGCAGGAGAGGAGCGGATCAGAGTGGAGAGGAGCAGGAGAGGAGCGGATCAGAGCGGAGAGGAGCAGGAGAGGAGCGGATCAGAGTGGAGAGGAGCAGGAGAGGAGCAGGAGAGGAGCGGATCAGAGCAGAGAGGAGCAGGAGAGGAGCGGATCAGAGGGGAGAGGAGCAGGAGAGGAGCAGATCAGAGAGGAGAGGAGCAGGAGAGGAGCGGATCAGAGTGGAGAGGAGCGGATCAGAGCGGATCAGAGCGGAGAGGAGCAGGAGAGGAGCAGGAGAGGAGCGGATGAGAGCGGAGAGGAGCAGAGAGGAGCAGGACGGCGTGCACTCTGCCGCCCGCGCCCCGTACGCACTGCCATCCCGCAGACGCTCCCGCCGTAACTTCTAATGCCTTTTTTTTTTTTTCTGTTCAAAGCCATTTTTCTCCCCCGCTGCCCGGCGTGAGATATTAGGGTATGTGTAAAATAAATGATGTATACAGCTGCAGGGATGCTACCTTACGTCCAAGGAACATTAACCATGGGGTCCTCGTTTAGCGAATAAATAACCATTCATTTCGGTGGCTGCATAGTCTGGACCGGAGTGCATATTTTACCAGGCTAAGCAGAGAGGCCATTAGAGATTTCATATAAAATAAATCGCCGAGGGGTCTTCTTCCAGTGGCAAGATTTCAGCTCCGTGGTGGGGAACTAATGGGCTGAAATAGGCTTAAATGAATCCGTTATATGCATGTCATTTGCAGTATGTATATATTTATATATTATTTTTTAATTGTGTTTGAGAATAACAAAGTAATAAGTACATCATTTTGGGCTGTTTTAAATGCTTCTCAAACTAAATAAATTAGTTTCAATTAAGGCGTAATCGGGTGGTGTGGGTGTGGGGGGGGAGGGCAGCCATGAACGCTCTGCTATCAGACGGGGTTTTGAAGCCGGCTGTAGTTTTGGCAGAGGGAGAAGGCAGACGGCACAGGTGAGCCGGGTTCCGTTGCCGTTACCTGCGCGTTACCTGTGAGGATGTGACAGGGCGTGTGCGTGGGGGTTGGTGGTAGTGGTCGGGATCGTCGTACAGGAGGATGTAGGTTTTGGTCCCCTTTACGACCATTATACCCCTGTGTTCTGGCAGGAAAACAAGACCTTTCCGGCATTCAGCACAAGTCACCTGGGCCCAGTATTTCAAAACTCTTCATTTTGAATGATGAATTATTCAGAATTATGCAGATTTTGAAATCAAATTGATCTGGTAGGCTTCATCCTGGTTTTGATTTTCAAATAGGATCATTCTGATCCGGATACGACAAGATCAGGATTACAGAATCTGGATTGTCGGTCAAAATAATGCAGCATTTCATTAAGACATGTGAGCGGAAAATGTGTAAATCAGTTTGCATATGAATCCTATTAATCTGCATTAGTACACCGTACATAGGTTAAAGTCAGTTTACTTTCAGAATTCAGCCCAGATGACATACTGAGAAAAGCAACATAGGGTTGATGTATGCAGTCTGTTGCTTTTCGTATGTGGGGAGTTTGTTGTGGCATGGCGTGGAGTTAGTTTGTCCGTTACAAAGATTGCGCCCCAACATCGCTTACGGCTGCTCTGCTATAGAATGAGATTGGTGTCAAATGTATCGATCAAAACATGTTTCATTTATCAAATAAAACAGATATTTCAGTTTGCGTAGGCACAGAAAAAAAGACCACTTTCAATGTTTTATCTTTTTGTACCAAACGCAAAGGGCTTTTTAAAGCAATATTTTTCTTTGCAACATTAGCCTAATTTCTTTGCCCTCAATCATGAATGTCTTGCTTGATAATTATGACACAAATCTGCATCAAAAGTATGATGTTTTTTTATCATTTTGACACAAATCTGATTCCATGGTAAGCAATGTTGCTGCTTAATCATACATTGCGCCTACATCTGGCTAATGTAGCTGTGCTATTAGGGAATGTCTTGATGAATAATACAAATAATTACAAACAATTAAACTTTAAACAGTGCTAAAAAAATAACTTCCTCCAACACAACTGACAGCGTAATGTTTTTACTAATCAAAAGACCCTAAAATAATGGTTCACTACAGTGTGTCTCATTGACCATCCAACTGGTCCAGATGCTGGTATAGCATTTTCTCAGGAACTGTGAAATTCCTATTTTACATTAGGCAATTATTTTAGAATAGATGACAGAATATATTTTCAAATCACATACCAAAGCATTTACAAATTTTTTGCCTGGCAGTTTTCTTTCGACTACTTTTAATTTTGTGGGGTTCTTCTTGAAAATATTTAATTGTCCATTTAGAATGGATATTGTTTTGGAAGGGTTTGTGTTCCTATTAATGTGCATTCATTGGACAAAACTATTTATTAAAGAGGTGCCATGTGTCCCACATATCCCTACATCACCTCAAATCCATCCTGAATGATTTTCAGTATAGAAACAATCCTAATATCCATTTTAGACTATCCTAATCTCCACCAAGATTTGGTCTAGATTCTACATAGGATTGGATTACCAAATCATTATCCCAAATTTTAGGATCAGGATGACATCTTCCAATTTAATCCAGCCTATCCAAAAAAACATTTTGAAATGCTGGATCCTGGGGAGTATATCATGAATCAGTATTACAGATTTAGCTGGATACTTTCAGAGTAAAACCCAGAACAGCTGTTTTACTTCAGTCCATGTTCCACTTTTGGAAAGGTTTGGGGTTTACTCTTATCCAGCTAACTCCGTAATCCTGCTTCAAGATATACTCCCCTGAATAGGGTCTCTGCCAAGTAAACAAACCAAGGCTATACCCCAATAAAATGTATAGTGTATAATTTGTAAAAAAAAAATAGTATATGGGTGTGCTTTCATCATGTTGTTTAGGCATTCGTAAATGCCATGTTTGACCCCCTGTACATTTACAGTGCAAATGCACCAAGCAGGTCTGCATATTGATGACATCACAACAATGCCATTAGGATAACAGGAGATGGTCAAACTTCACGGTCTCTAAATGTGGTGTTCCATTGAACCAGATAGAAATAGATTATTGTTCCTGAAAGTGGAAATGGTTCTTAAAGACGAGCTTAAGTGGAAGTTAGATCAGCACTAGCTTCCGCAGTATGACGTACACACGATTGATACGGCTGTTTGGGAGATTTTTTGAGGGGGGAGGGGGTTTCGATTTGGCTTGTGTCAGATGAGGAGGGGGACGCTGCGTGAAGAGGATATCGATTGGATCGCCCACTGGTACACGATGATGTAAAATCTTGTAAAACATTTTTCTAGGAATTATATATACTTTAAATCGTGCTGGTTTTGAAGAATTGAATAAATGGAGGAAAAAGTTCATTTTGATCGCAGCTTGTGTTTAAGTTTGTGACTGCTCCGTGGTAAACTGTAATTTTCCAAAGTGTGAGGTTTTATTTTTCATTTTTTTTGAAAATTGACTTGTTGCAATCAACTTTGGAAAACAAACAGCGATTCCTACTTCTCCTTGCAGTGATTTAGTTGGTTATTCGCCATCTGGAAGACCCTAGTGCACTCCCCCCCCCCACTCTGCATGCTTAATTAAGTGCGGTGATACTCTTGCTGACAATTGTGCTGCTCTGTTTGGTTAATTAAACTATCTTCCAAACACTGCATCTTTTTCCCGAGCAGATTCCTGGCTGTCCCCCTGTGCTTCTGTGTAGGGTGTATAGTATTCTAAAGCAGTACAGTTTATGGAGATGCTGGCATGCTTATATTGCTGTATTTTTATCAGAAATAGAAAAGTTTTTGCCTTAACTTTCAGGAACTAATCTAAGAAGAAAGGTGCTTCTCATACTTTTGGTCTTACATTCTGGAATAGCATTTCATACATATTCATATTCATATTAATGTTTCATATATATTTAAATATATATATATTTAAATACTATTTTGATCTATGACAAAATCATCTTGAATCAAAGGCAAACATGTGATTCTATGAAGTTACTGTTGGTCTTCAGCTAGATTGTGTTAAGAGGAAGTCTCCTCACTAAAAAGTGAAAAAATATTCTAAATCATTTCAGCTATGAATGAATGAAGAATAATTATTGATGTAATTATTTTTGCTGACCATGGTTGTATTTTGTTTTTGTTTTTTGAATTCCGCGACTGGCCCAATGCCTCGCAGGATAAATGACCTCGTACATTAAAGTGACGCCGCTGAACATCTGACCACGTGATCACAAGGAAGACGACCGAACCTTTGGTCGAGGTCTCACCGTCAGAAGCAGTCGTCAGGACGAAGATTGATTGAAAGCCCCAATTCCAGCTTCCCCCGTCAGCGTCCATAAAAGCGTGTTCAAATCTTAATACTTGGATGGGAAGTGTGGGGAGGGGCGGGGTGGTTGGTGAAGATGATTGAGGGTTTTGGGAAGCGGCGCCCCCCCTCGCGAGGCAGTGTTAAACCGCGGTATTAAGAGCGGAATTCATGAATATAAGGTACGTTAGCGATATCCGTCAAACAGCACGCGCCGCGTCGCGGGAGCCGGATTCATGCGTGTCCTGGCGGCGGGGCACCAGCTGCTACACCGACACCAAACTTTTGTGTTGGAACAACGCATTACTTCTGCATTTAGTCTAATGGAACATACCGGAGACACATCAGCGATGCCGCGCAACCCCGCCATTAAGCCGGAATGTCCAAAACAATATATAAAAACAGAGGAGAGTAACAGACACAATAACATTTTAAACTTGCATATCTATACATATTTATTCTGTGAATGCAAGTTAATCAAGGGGCCTGATACTCAGCAATGATGACCGTGATGTTCCATTGTGCAGTGACAATGTTGCTATCGGAAAAGCCTAATGTTAACTTGCCACTTAATATAGCTATTTAATAATATGTACATTTAATCATTTTGTGATTTATACTGTATATAAATGTCTGTATGTGTTTACACACAGTCACAGAAATAATCTAGCTATAGTACTGAAATAGTGGATAATGCTCTTTAATTGTATCCTTTAAAGTAAGAGAATAAAAGCAAATGTAAGATAAATGACAAATATTGAAAAATGAGTGGGTTTGGGTCTCCGTAACCAGGGCCCGGTAATTAGCAATGCAAACGAGTGAGCGGGTATCCTGCATGCTGGGAAGTTGATTAGCCGCGGGCCCGCGGTCGCTAACTCAGAGATCTGTCATTCTGGATGTGCCCGTATTCATGAGCGAGGTGTGGGGGCGGGGCCGCGGTGGCAGTGATGTATGTGGGAGTCGGGCTAGAGCTGGAATCCGCGCTCGCCTCGCCGTCGCCGAGGCCAACGCTTCTACCGACCGGGCACCTGTGTATTTGTTCCCGTGGTGACACATCATGATCCCTTATGAAAAAAAATGATCGTAATGATGTGTTATTTAGCTGATGCTTTTATCTAAAGCGACTTGACTAGTTGACAGTTGATTAGACTAAGCACGGGGCACCCCCCCCCCCCCAGTCTACAACATCTAGTCGGTTCTAGTTCTAGGGGGGTTAAGGGACTTGTTCAAGTGCTGTTAAACTGTGCGGATCTTATGGCTACACCGGGGCTTGAACCACCAACCCGGTCCCAGTCATGTACCTTAGTCACTAGGCTACAGGCTGCAAATCACACGTGAACTGGCCATTTTCACATCAGATTGGCATTTTTGACATGCGAAAACAAAATATGACAGGAATCACGTGTGAAATTCTAGAATGTTCACATGCGACTGACTTTTCCGAATGAACTACAATTTTCATGTAGTGCCTTGACTTGAAATAGCATAGGTTACCTTTTCCCCCTCCCATCTCATTAGTGGGATTCATTTTATAGTTTGCATGTCTGCATGTTGGGTGCTCACATGCGGTTGTATGGTGCTTGCATTTTAATCTCTTCAATTATAATCAACATATTGCGCTGCATAGTTATTTTGTTCATGTAAGTGCACTGCATAGTTATTTAGTTCATGCAGGTTTACTGTAGAGTGAATTTCTTCAGGCAGGTATGCTGCGGAGTTTTGGTGCTCATGCAGAGAAACTGCAGAGGGATTTTGTTCAGGCAGGTACACTTCATTGTTATTTTGTTCAGGCAGGTACACTACAGATTCTTTTCCTCATGCAGGTTTGCTGTAGAGTGAATTTCTTCAGGCAGGTACGCTGCAGATGGTTTTCTGTAGGTGGACAAAACGTAAAGCTTTTCAGTTTGACCGGAGAGCTTCTTTCCGTGCGCATCGCGCCTGAGGAGTTCAGATTAAACGAAGCATTAAACCCACAGAGGCTGCTGCCGAGCAAACACACTTTAATAGCGTCTATTACAGTGTGAGGCCTTAGTCCTAACAGCTGTCTGCTAATAAACTCTATCCGCCTGCAAGACCTTTATGCTGCAGTCATGAATCTGCGTTTAACCATTAGCGTTTGTAACAAGTACATTTTTTAATCCCTTTCTCGTTCAAATATTTATGAACTGAGTTTGATTCACTGTCTGCAGCTCTCTCTTCCACAAAGTAGCCTTATTTAACTGCCAAATATTTGAACTGCATGCAAATACATATAATTTAAAATGATTTTGACTTGTCCCTGTCTAGTTTTATAGTTCTAGTTTAAAGTTTCTATCAAGAGATAGGAGAATACGCATGAGGTAATTAGCTGGCTGTAGCTAGCTTGTTAGCTGCATGGAGCAGGTGTATGATTTAGCTTGCTGGGAGCCACAGACAGGTAGTTAACGGCTTGACACAAGGTTTATACCCAAAGCAATTTATAACCCTGATTTTCTTTATTTTTTCCCTGTGAATTCTGAACTTGTGCTTTGGATCAAATGCTGAAATTAATTCAAAATTTCCCCCCCAGAACACACCGGGGTATGACACAGCTGTTGGAGTTGTTCTAGATGTATAACCTAGGAACATCGACGGGAAAAATGCTTAAAATGCCATTACAGCTATTTATTCCAGTGATTATACGCTACTCTTTAGACTATAGGCTGAAAATTCGTTTGGTACTTAAAACACAACATCCGCGCACTTACATTTTTCCTTATGCTATATGTTTATTTAGCAACTCATATAGTGGGTTGTGACTCTGGTAACTACTGAAATGCTGTCGCTGCTCTTAGCAAACAGTTTTGCACAAGCACCAGTAAATGTCTGTGGAGAAGAGCGCCCGCTAAATGATTAAACGCGAGTATAAATGCGGATGCGAGCGCGCGGCTAAGCTAATGATATTTGCGGTGTGATCCAGGGTTCTCCCGCCTTGTTTACGCTAGGCCAGTTTCATCCCCGCTCCTCGCAAATAATTATGTGTGCTAATTACCAGCCTGGAGAAAAATGCAGTAATGCTTTTCTGATGATGGTGGCTTGGCTGGCAGGTGTTGCTGGGGCCTCCTAGGGCTGAAGATTGAATATTTCCCCGCAGTCCTGAAGGCGAGGGTGGCTGGGCAGGGGGGCGTGGAACCCCCCTCCGCGAAAACACAATGCGCGTGGGTCACGCGTGCTTACGCAGAGCCGCGTGATGGATGGAAGCGCCTTCAATTCGACCGAGGGTGACCAGGGGTAAAATTTGTTCTTAAACATTGACATTGCTCTGCCTGAACGTAAATAAGTAAGTAAATAAACATATAAATACAAACTGGCCATACAGCCAGAGGGAGGATCGCTGTCTACAACCAAATAAGGCTTAAATTTAACCGAAGATAAATACTAAACTGACTGGACTTGTTTAAAATAGTTTGAAGTGATTGACACGATTAACATCTATGTCTCTTCTGGAACGACATACATTTCACTTCCCCATATAAAATATGTGTTCTTACAATTTATCCAAGTACAGTACATTTGCTATTATTTTCATTACCAGAAGCTGTCTGAGCCTGCTCGCCAGTCATATATCTACGTATATGTTAAATGCACTGTACACTAGTCGTCGCAAAAAACTTTTAACTTTTTTTTTTTTTTTTTTCTCTGTGGTCTGTGGTGAGAAGTTAAGTTGAGTTGTCAGTAAAAGATAATGTTATCTCACTGCAGGTTTTAGCGAAGTTGGCAGTTCATTTTCAGCGGTGGCACTGCTGAGAGTGGAGACAGATATATCAATCAAAAGGGCTGTGATGGATCCCTGTACACACACAAATGAACGCTCCAAAGAGAAAAGAAATCTCTTAGCATCCTCTCTCTGACAAAGGGTATGCAAAGAGCCTGAATGGTGGAACGGTTGATTAATTTTCGGCAGAAATGTTGTTGACAGCAGGAAATGTGTTTTTGTGTACAGTGTGTGTTTGCTCGGGAATCCTCGCGGGGCGTGAGTTATGGAGCACAAGTTTGCACCGAGGGCTGCTGTGCATAATGACGCCAGGCTACACAACTCCTCAGCGAGGGAGAGAGAGGGAGAGAGAGGGAGAGAGAGGGGTAAAGGTGCCATACCTGTGACAGCAGAGAGAGAATGAAAGAGAGAAAGATAATGAAAGAAAGAGTCTTTGACTTTTAACATCCTTTAATAAACATTTCACTTACAAATCTACACACCACGCCTACTTATAAAAATATATATATATATCCCACCCCCAACCCTCCTAACCAACACATATCTACTGCCCACCACACAACCTCACACAACCCACCGCCCTTTAAAAAACACCCCAAAGAAAGAGAGAGAAAGAGAGAGAGAGAAAATGAAACAGAGAAGGAAGTAGAGATG